>NW_027063559.1:0-33488 GCF_032884065.1 Artemia franciscana | reverse complement strand
ATTCACGTAGAAATCTATTAATGTTTAAGTTTACAATGACTGGTGAACTTACCATGGCAAAAGCCGATGAAGATGCTCAAAGAGTCTATGCCAAAAAACTTGCTGCTGATAGAGAAAGTCAGAAAAGAAAGCGTGCCGAGGAACTACCAGAGCAACGCGAAAGCAGACTTGCTGCTAAAGAGAAAGTGAAAAAAGAAGGTGTGTCGAGGAATCAAAAGAACAGCAGGGAAACAGGCTTGAGGCTGAGAACAGAAAGCGTGCCGAGGAACTACCAGAGCAACGCGGAAGCAGGCTTGCTGCTGATAGAGAAAGTAAGAAAAGAAAGCGTGCCGAGGAATCAGAGCAGCCTGAAAGTTATCGCCTGGCATTCAGGTACAACCCAGTCGATGATTATAGCTTGAGTAGATGTGTTCAAATCGGGACAATGTCTAAAATTTGTCCCTATTGCAAGGCCTTGAAATTCAATGGTGAAACAGTGGGAATGTGTTGCGCCTCAGGAAAAGTTAAACTTCCTCTATTGGCTGCACCACCAGAGCCATTGAAGACTTTCCTTACTGGAACTACGTCAGAATCTAAGCGTTTTTTGTCAAAATCAGAAAATACAACTCATGTTTCCAAATGACGTCGTTTGGAGCCCAAATCGAAAATCCAGATCAATTTATGTCTACTTTCAAAGTAAAAGGGCAAATTTATCATAAAGCAGGGTCCCTTCTACCATTCTCAGGCGAGAATCATAAATTTTTACAATTGTACTTCATCAGTGATAGAAATTCTGAATTGAATGCACGTTGCGAAATTTCTCCCAAAGTTGAAAGGACAATCGTTTCCCAATTGCAACATCTTTTCCACGAAAATAATAATTTAGTGCGTCTGTTCAAAACAGCCATCGATTTGATGCCTACTGATACGCATAAAATTGTTATTTCCGCTGACAAAACGCCTCCTGGCCAACATATGCGTAGATACAATGCTCCGACTATCGACGAAGTGGCAATCGTTATGGTCGGTGATCAGTTTTTACCTCGAGATATTATTCTTCATAAGCGAAACGCTCAGTTGTTAAGAATTGCTGAAACTCATCGATGCTACGATGCCCTACAATATCCTATCATTTTTTGGGATGGAGCCGACGGCTATCACTTTAATATTAAATTGATGAATCCAGCCACTAACAAAGAAATGAATAAGAAATGCAGTGCAATGCATTATTATTCCTATAGACTAATGATTCGGCAGGATGAAGAAAATTATATTTTAAAATGCCGTGAATTGTTTCACCAATTCGTCGTGGATATGTATGCTAAAATTGAATCAGAACGTTTGCTATATATCCGCCTGAATCAGACCAAGCTCTGCTCTGAACAATACATTCATTTGCGAGATGCAGTTATAAATGACGGTAATACCACAAACGTTAGATAGGATAAGGATAAAGATCCTCCAGAGCCATTGCTGGCGTATACGTCGAATCGATGTTTCAGTTGCTGGGTGTTTTTTACAGGGACAAGTAGCAAGCTTGTCACCCAACCTCGCTGCGGCGGGGATCGAACCCTGGGACCCATATTCCCAAGGAAGAACATCAATCCACTGTGCTACAACAGGTTGGTAAAAGGGTAAAGGATACGGCATTAGACTTTGAAGTCCGTACCGGCGGTGCTGATCTCCGTTTCTTGGCCCTTCAGCCAGGAAGTGCAATGGGGGGTTGGGGGCCAGCCATCCTGTGCTTTCGCACACCCTTCCTGTTTACCTTCCCCAGATTTCTCCAGGTACCCATTTAGAGCTGGGTCGACTCTGGCTAAGCTTACAGAGTCACGCCACTGACCCCCGTCCCAACTGAAGAATTGGGTACACCGGGATTCGAACCCGCGTCCTCTCAGACAAGGGATCCCGAATCCAGCGCACCAACCCACTCGGCCAAGGCGGCTCACAAACGTTGGAAGATTAACAATTTTACCTTCGTCATATGCTGGCAGTCCCCGTCATATGCATGAATATGCTCAAGATGCTATTGCGTATGTTCGTCTCTATGGTCGTCCAGATTTATTTATTACATTTACATGTAATCAATCTTGGGACGAGATACTGCAGCTTTTACTTCAAGGACAATCGGCGGTTCATAGGCATGACATTACGGCCCGTGTCTTCCGGCAAAAGTTGAAATCACTGATAAACTACCTTGTAAAACATGAAGTGTTTGGGTCAGTGCGATGCTGGATGTACTCAGTGGAATGGCAAAAACGAGGTTTGCCACACGCACATATACTAATCTGGCTACATAAAAAAATTACTTCGAACGAAATTGATGATGTAATTTCCGCTGAAATACCTGACAAAAATGTCGATAAGGGGTTACATGATATTATTGTAAAAAATATGATACATGGACCTTGCGGTGCACTGAACGAAAATTCACCATGCATGGCCAAAGGAAGGTGCACAAAGCAATATCCTCGACTTTTAGTACCCAAAACAATTACTGGCAATGATGGTTACCCACAATATAGAAGAAGATCTACTGAAGATGGCGGTAAAACAGCAATAATAAAGAAGCGTAACGGTACCACCATCGAAGTAGATAACCAGTGGGTTGTTCCATATTCCCCATTATTATCAAAAACATTTAATGCACACATAAACGTTGAATACTGTAACTCCGTAAAGGCAATCAAATACATATGTAAATACGTCAACAAAGGCATTGACATGGCAGTTTTTGGCTTGCAGCCCGAAATCAAAGATTTCGATGAAATCGTAGAATATCAGGCTGGAAGATACATAAGCAGTAATGAAGCTGTTTGGCGAATTCTTTCATTTCCGATACATGAACGTAGTCAAGCTGTTGTTCACTTAGCGGTACATTTACAGAATGGTCAACGTGTTTATTTCACGGAAACCAACGTGCAACAAAGAGTCCTGAATCCACCGGATACAACATTAACAGCTTTTTTTTCGCTTTGCAAAAATGATTCTTTTGCAAAAAAACTGCTGTATACTGAAGTGCCTTCGTATTACACGTGGAATACTAAAAATAAAGTATTTGAACGTCGAAAACAGTGTAAGTCAGTCGACGGCCAACCTACCATCTTCAAAGATACCACGATAGGAAGACTCTACACCGTTCACCCCAATCAACATGAATGCTTCTTTCTACGCCTGCTTTTGGTGAATGTACCCGGTCCGACATCCTTTGAGTATTTGAGGACTGTAAATGGTACTATACATGACACTTACCGTAGTGCATGCCAAGCTCTGAATTTATTGGAGAATGACCAACACTGGGATAACTGCATCAATGACGCGTGCGAAACGTCATACAGATCAGCTCCTACAGAGTTATGGGAAAAATATAAGTCAAAATTTTCCGAAGATATACTCCATCGAAAACAGTTAGAGACGTCAGATATGACTTTTGATTTTACATCAGAAATTTATAACTACACTTTAGTTGTTATAGAAGATTTGTGCGTAAGTATGGCAAACAAACCGCTTCAGAATTTGGGAATGCCTTCACCTAACCGTATCGCTGCTGTTTCGACATGTGTAGAATTGGATCGTGAACAAAGTTACAGTACGAGTGATCTATTGTCGTATGTACAAAATAACATTTCCAAGTTAACGTCGGAACAAAAAGACATTTATGATACGATAATGCGTTGTGTCGATAACAACGTTGGAGAAATTTTCTATTTGGATGCGCCAGGAGGTACTGGTAAAACGTTTGTGATAAAACTGATTCTGGCATCAATTCGGTCAAAAAATGATATAGCGTTGGCAATTGCGTCGTCCGGAATAGCCGCAACATTGCTGCCTGGTAGAAGAACTGCTCATTCCGCTTTGAAATTGCCTCTGAATTTGCATTCTACAGAAACTCCCTCGTGCAATATTTCCAAATCATCTGGGATGGGTAAAGTATTGCAGCAATGCAAACTTATTATTTGGGATGAGTGCACAATGGCACACAAAAAATCGCTCGAGGCTCTGGATCAATGCTTGAAAGATTTGCGAGGGAAGTCGAAACCCTTTGGCAGCACCTTAATATTGCTTGCGGGAGATTTCAGGCAAACATTACCTATAATACCTAGATCAACTCATGCAGACGAAATGAATGCTTGCCTGAAAAATTCTAATTTATGGGCACACGTAAAAACATTACAATTAACTACAAATATGCGTGTCCGATTGCAAAATGATGACTCTGGTCAAACATTTTCAGATCAATTGCTGGCAATGGGAAACGGAAAGCTCCCAGTAGACTCAATTTCAGGACGTATACAACTACCTGCTGATTTCTGTAATTTAGTGACGTCCAAAAATGAATTGATTGAAAAAGTATTTCCGAATATTCTAAAAAATTATAAAAATGATAAATGGCTAAGTGAAAGAGCGATTCTCGCACCCAAAAATATAGACGTCCACGAAATCAACAATATTGTTTTGACCAAGATTCGAGACCAGGCAGTCCTTTACAAGTCAGTCGACACAGTTTTGGAACCAAATGAAGCGGTTAATTATCCATCTGAATTTTTAAATTCCATAGATCTTTCAGGGTTTCCACCACACGTGCTACAACTAAAAATAGGCGTACCAATAATACTTTTAAGAAATATAAACCCACCAAAGCTTTGCAATGGCACTCGACTTGCCGTAAAAAAAAACAATGGAAAACCTAATAGAGGCCACAATCTTGACAGGGCCTTTTGAGGGTGAGGCTGTTCTTATTCCTCGCATTCCCATGATTCCAACGGATCTGCCTTTTCAATTTAAAAGATTGCAATTCCCAATTCGATTAGCATTTGCAATCACCATTAACAAAGCTCAAGGTCAATCATTAGAAAAATGTGGTATAGATCTTAATACTGATTGTTTTTCCCATGGACAATTGTACGTTGCATGTTCGAGGGTTGGTAAACCTGACAATCTATTTATATGCAGCGACAATCGGACAGCGAAGAATGTTGTATATTCGCAAGTTTTACGCAGTTAATTTGTATTTTGGAACCAAATGAAGCGGTTAATTATCCATCTGAATTTTTAAATTCCATAGATCCTTCAGGGTTTCCACCACACGTGCTACAACTAAAAATAGGCGTACCAATAATACTTTTAAGAAATATCAACCCACCAAAGCTTTGCAATGAAACGCGACTTGCCGTAAAAAAAAACAACAATGGAAAACCTAATAGAGGCCACTATCTTGACAGGGCCTTATGAGGGTGAGGCTGTTCTTATTCCTCGCATTCCCATGATTCCAACGGATCTGCTTTTTCAATTTAAAAGATTGCAATTCCCAATTCGATTAGCATTTGCAACCACCATCAACAAAGCTCAAGGGCAATCACTAGAAAAATGCGGTATAGATCTTAATACAGATTGCTTTACCAATGTACAATTGTATGTTGCATCTTTGAGGGTCGGTAAACCTGACAATCTATTTATACGCACAGACAATGGGACAGCGAAGACTGTTGTATATTCACAAGTTTTACGTAGTTAATTTGTATTGTATCTATCTATCTATCTATCTATATAAAAACGAGTTGTGTGTATGCATGTTTGTTTGTTTGTAAAAAGAGCGTTTGCATATGACGTCATTATTAGTACATGGACAGACAATGGGAAAGCCAAGAATGTTGTATATTCGCAATTTTTACGTAGTTTGAAACACATATATAAATCTATCTATATTCACAGGTGGGACACAGGGACACAACTAGAATGGCGCGTAACTAATATGGAGCGTAACGACTTACGCGCGTGGGGGGGCTTGAGGGGGCGCGAAGCGCCCCCACCAACTAGGTGTTGGGGTGGCGCGAAGCGCCACCCCAACAGCTAGTAGATATATATATATATATACTAACTGTTGGGGTGGCGCGAAGCGTATCCGGTGGATTCAGGGCTCTTTGTTGCAAGTTGGTTTCCGAGATATAAACACGTTGACCATTCTGTAAATGTACCGCTAAGTGAACAACAGCTGGACTACGTTCATGTATCGGAAATGAAAGAATTCGCCAAACAGCTTCATTACTGCTTATGTATCTTCCTGCCTGATATTGTACGAATTCGTCGATATCTTTGATTTCGGGCTGCAAGCCAAAAACTGCCTTGTCACTGCCTTTGTTGACGTATTTACATATGTATTTGATTGCCTTTAAGTAGTTACAGTATTCAACAATTATGTGTGCATCAAATGTTTTTGATAATAATGGGGAATATGGAACAACCCACTGGTTATCTACTTCGATGGTGGTACCGTTACGCTTCTTTATTATTGCTGTTTTACCGCCATCTTCAGTAGATCTTCTTCTATATTGTGGGTAACCATCATTGCCAGTAATTGTGTTGGATACTAAAAGTCAAGGATATTGCTTTGTGAACCTTCCTTTGGCCATATATGGTAAATTTTCGTTCAGTGCACCGCAAGGTCCATGTATCATATTTTTTACAATAATATCATGTAACCCCTTATCGACATTTTCATCAGGTATTTCAGCGGAAATCACATCATCAATTTCGTTCGAAGTAATTTTTTTATGTAGCCAGATTAGTGTATGTGCGTGTGGCAAACCTCGTTTTTGCCATTCCACTGAGTACATCCAGCATCGCACTGACCCAAACACTTCAAAATTTACTATGTAGTTTATCAGTGATTTCAACTTTTACCGGAAGACACGGGCCGTAATGTCATGTCTATGAACCGCCGATTGTCCTTGAAGTAAAAGTTGCAGTATCTCGTCCCATGATTGATTACATGTAAATGTAATAAATAAATCTGGACGACCATACGCAATAGCATCTTGAGCATATTCATGCATATGGCGGGGACTGCCAGCATATGACGAAGGTAAAATTGTTAATCTTCCAACGTTTGTGGTATTACCGTCATTTATAACTGCATCTCGCAAATGAATGTATTGTTCAGAGTGGAGCTTGGTCTGATTCAGGCGGATATATAGCAAACATTCTGATTCAATTTTAGCATACATATCAACGACGAATTGGTGAAACAATTGACGGCATTTTAAAATATAATTTTCTTCATCCTGCCGAATCATTAGTCTATAGGAATAATAATGCATTGCACTGCATTTCTTATTCATTTCATTTTTAGTGGCTGGATTCATCAATTTAATATTAAAGTGATAGCCATCGGCTCCATCCCAAAAAATGATAGGATATTGTAGGGCATCGTAGCATCGATGAGTTTCAGCAATTCTTAACAACTGAGCGTTTCGCTAATGAAGAATAATATCTCGAGGTAAAAACTGATCACCGAACATAACGATTACCACTTCGTCGATAGTTGGAGCATTGTATCTACGCACATGTTGGCCAGGAGGCGTTTTGTCAGCGGAAATAACAATTTTATGCGTATCAGTAGGAATCAAATCGATGGCTGTTTTGAACAGACGCATAAAATTATTATTTTCGTGGAAAAGATGTTTCAATTGGGAAACGATTGTCCTTTCAACATTGGGAGAAATTTCGCAACGTGCATTCAATTCAGAATTTCTATCACTGATGAAGTACAATTGTGAAAATTTATGATTCTCGCCTGAGAATGGTAGAAGGGACCCTGCTCTATGATAAATTTGCCCTTTTACTTTGAAAGTAGACATAAATTGATCTGGATTTTCGATTTGGGCTCCAAACGACGTCATTTGGAAACATGAGTTATATTTTCTGATTTCTGACAAAAAACGCTTAGATTCTGACGTAATTCCAGTAAGGAAAGTCTTCAATGGCTCTGGTGGTGCATCCAATAGAGGAAGTTTAACTTTTCCTGAGGCGCAACACATTCCCATTATTTCACCATTGAATTTCAAGGCCTTGCAATAGGGACAAATTTTAGACATAGTCCCGATTTGAACACATCTACTCAAGCTATAATCATCGACTGGGCTGTACCTGAATGCCAGGCGATAACTTTCAGGTTGCTCTGATTCCTCGGCACGCTTTCTTTTCTTACTTTCTCTATCAGCAGCAAGCCTGATTTCTTGCTGTTCTTGTGATTCCTTGGCACGCCTTCTTTTTTTCTTTCTCTTTTAGCAGCAAGTCTGGTTTCATGTTGCTCTGGTAGTTCCTCGGCATCTCTATCAGCCTCAAGCCTGTTTCCTTGCTGTTCTTTTGATTCCTCGGCACGCTTTCTTTTCTTACTTTCTTTATGAGCCTCAAGCCTGTTTCCTTGCTATTCTTTTGATTCCTCGGCACGCTTTCTTTTCTGACTTTCTCTATCAGCAGCAACTTTTTTGGCATAGACTCTTTGAGCATCTTCCTCGGCTGTTGCCATTGTAAGTTCATCAGTCTTTTACAGTTAAACATTAATAGATTTCTATGTGAACGCATGTCTTAAATATCTTTAATGACGTCACCGTCATAACAAAAATGACGACAACTAACTTTCTGATGTCAGTCAACACACAAACATGACGTCACCCGACATTGTAGGCTCTTCAGTCATTTTACAATTAAACATTTTTCCGTCCACAATCTTCTTACAATTAAGAATTTGTCTAAGAACGATTTTCTTAAATACTTTTAATGACCTCATCGTCATAACGAACATGACGACAACTAACTTCATTACGACATGACGACATGATGACATGACGCAACTCAAAAGTTGTGTGTCTGTTGCCCTTGTAGGTTCTTCAGTCATTTCACAATTAAATATTTTTCCGTCCACGATCTTCTTACAATTAAAAATTTGTCTTTGAACAATTTTCTTGAATACTTTTAATGACGTCATCGTCATAACAAACATGACGACAACTAACTTCATGACAATATGACGACATGACGTCACACGACAGACAGACAGAGAGACATAACACACAAACAACTTATTTTTGTATATATAGATATATAGATAAGTTGTTTGATTGTATGTCTGTTGACTGACGTCATGTTTGTGTGTCGACTGACGTCATTGTAAGGATTGAGTATTATGCCGTCATGAAGTTGTATGTCGACTTACGTGGGGACGCCAGGGGCCACAGGAGGGATATATAAATGACGACGGGGACACAGGGAATGTTCGATTAGCAATCACCATCAACAAAGATCAAGGGCAATCATAAGAATAATGAGGTATAAATCTAAATACGGATTGTTTTTCCCATGGACAAATGACGACCGGGACACCGGGACACAGGGAATATAAATGACGAACGGGACACTCAAAGAGAAATTACAGACTGGGACACCGGGACACAAATAACGACCGGGACACAGGGACACAACTACAACGGGGACACCGAGGGGCACAGGGGGATCTATAAATGACGACCGGGACACAAGGAATGTTCGATTAGCAATCACCATCAACAAAGCTCAAGGGCAATCATTAGAATAATGAGATATAGATCTGAATACAGATTGTTTTCCCCATGGACAATTATATGTTGCATGTTCAAGAGTCGGTAAAACTGACATGCTATTTATATGCAGAGACAATGGGACAGCGAAGAATGTTGTATATTCGCAAGTTTTACGCAGTTGAAAAAATATATCTAAATATATATATATATATATATATAAATAAGTTGTCTGTGGATTTGTCTGTCAGGTGACGTCATGTTTGTGTGTCGATTGACGTCATGAAGTTAGTTGTCGTCATTTTTGTTATGACGGTGACGTCATTAAAGATATTTAAGACATGCGTATACGTAGAAATCTATTAATGTTTAACTTTAAAATGACTGATGAACTTACAATGGAAACAGCCGAGGAAGATGCTCAAAGAGTCTATGCCAAAAAACTTGCTGCTGATAGAGAAAGTCAGAAAAGAAAGCGTGCCGAGGAATCAAAAGAACAGCAAGGAAACAGGCTTGAGGCTGATAGAAAAAGAAAGAACAGAAAGCGTGCCAAGGAACTACCAGAGCAACGCGAAACCAGACTTGCTGCTAAAAGAGAAAGTGAAAAAAGAAGGCATGCCGAGGAACTACCAGAGCAACATGAAACCAGACTTGCTGCTAAAAGAGAAAGTGAAAAAAGAAGGCGTGCTGAGGTATCACAAAAACAGCAAGAAATCAGGCTTGCTGCTGATAGAGAAAGTAAGAAAAGAAAGCGTGCCGAGGAATCAGAGCAACCTGAAAGTTATCGCCTGGCATTCAGGTACAGCTCAGTCGATGATTATAGCTTGAGTAGATGTGTTCAAATCGGGACTATGTCTAAAATTTGTCCCTATTGCAAGGCCTTGAAATTCAATGGTGAAACAATGGGAATGTGTTGCATTGATGGATATACTCAGTGGAATGGCAAAAACGAGGTTTGCCACACGCACATATACTAATCTGGCTACATAAAAAAATTACTTCAAACGAAATTGATGAGGTGATTTCCGCTGAAATACCTGATGAAAATGTCGATAAGGGGTTACACGATATTATTGTAAAAAATATGATACATGGACCTTGCGTTGCACTGAACGAAAATTCACCATGCATGGCCAAAGGAAGGTGCACAAAGCAATATCGTCAACTTTTAGTATCCAACACAATTACTGGCAATGATGGTTACCCACAATATAGAAGAAGATCTACTGAAGATGGCGGTAAAACAGCAATAATAAAGAATCGTAACGGTACCACCATCAAAGTAGATAACCAGTGGGTTGTTCCATATTCCCCATTATTATCAAAAACATTTAATGCACACATAAACGTTGAATACTTTAACTCCGTAAATGCAATCAAATACATATGTAAATACGTCAACAAAGGCAGTGACATGGCAGTTTTTGACTTGCAACCCGAAATCAAAGATATCGACAAAATCGTACAATATCAGGCTGGAAGATACATAAGCAGTAATGAAGCTGTTTGGCGAATTCTTTCATTTCCGATACATGAACGTAGTCCAGCTGTTGTTCACTTAGCGGTACATTTACAGAATGGTCAACGTGTTTATTTCTCAGAAACCAACGTGCAACAAAGAGCCCTGAATCCACCGGATACAAAGTTAACCGCTTTCTTTTCGCTTTGCAAAAATTATTCTTTTGCAAAAAAAACTGCTGTATACTGAAGTGCCTTTGTATTACACGTGGAATACTAAAAATAAAGTATTTGAACGTCGAAAACAGGGTAAGTCAGTCGACGGCCAACCTACCATCTTCAAAGATACCACGATAGGAAGACACTACACCGTTCACCCCAATCAACATGAATGCTTCTTTCTACGCCTGCTTTTGGTGAATATACCCGGTCCGACATCCTTTGAGTATTTGAGAACTGTAAACGGTACTATACATGACACTTACCGTAGTGCATGCCAAGCTCTGAATTTATTGGAGAATGACCAACACTGGGATAACTGCATCAATGACGCGTGCGAAACGTCAATCCCAAGTCAAATTCGTGCATTGCTTGGCATCATTTTAACAACTTGCTCTCCATCAGCTCCTACAGAGTTATGGGAAAAATATAAGTCAAAAATGTCCAAAGATATACTCCATCGAAAACAGTTAGAGACGTCAGATATGACTTTTGATTTTACATCAGAAATTTATAACTTCACTTTAGTTATTATAGAAGATTTGTGCGTATGTATGGCAAACAAACCTCTTCAGGATTTGGGAATGCCTTCACCTAACCATATCGCTGCTGTTTCGACATGTGTAGAATTGGATCGTGAACAAAGTTACAGTACGAGCGATCTATTGTCGTATCTACAAAATAACATTTCCAAGTTAACGTCGGAACAAAAAAGACATTTATGATACGATAATGCATTGTGTCGATAACAACGTTGGAGAAATTTTCTTTTTGGATCTGCCAGGAGGTACTGGTAAAACGTTTGTGATAAAACTGATTCTCGCATCAATTTGATCAAAAAATGTTGTAGCGTTGGCAATTGCGTCGTCCGGAATAGCCGCAACATTGCTGCCTGGTGGAAGAACTGCTCATTCCGCTTTGAAATTGCCTCTGAATTTGCATTCTACAGAAACTCCCACGTGCAATATTTCCAAATCATCTGGGATGGGTAAAGTATTGCAGCAATGCAAACTTATTATTTGGGATGAGTGCACAATGGCACACAAGAAATCGCTCGAGGCTCTGGATCAATGCTTGAAAGATTTGCGAGGGAAGTCGAAACCCTTTGGCAGCACAATAATATTGCTTGCGGGAGATTTCAGGCAAACATTACCTATAATACCTAGATCAACTCCTGCAGACGAAAAGAATGCTTGCCTGAAAAATTCTAATTTATGGGCACACGTAAAAATATTAAAATTAACTACAAATATGCGTGTCCGATTTCAAAAAGATGACTCTGGTCAAACATTTTCAGATCAATTGCTGGCAATTGGAAACGCAAAGCTCCCAGTAGACTCAATTTCAGGACGTATACAACTACCTGCTGATTTCTGTAATTTAGTGACGTCCAAAAATGAATTGATTGAAAAAGTATTTCCGAATATTCTAAAAAATTATAAAAATAATAAATGGCTAAGTGAAAGAGCGATTCTCGCACCCAAAAATATAGACGTCCATGAAATCAACAATACTGTTTTAACCAAGATTCGAGACCAGGCAGTCCTTTACAAGTCAGTCGACACAGTTTTGGAACCAAATGAAGCGGTTAATTATCCATCTGAATTTTTAAATTCCGTGGATCTTTCAGGGTTTCCACCACACGTGCTACAACTAGAAATAGGCGTATCAATAATACTTTTAAGAAATATCAACCCACCAAAGCTTTGCAATGCACGCGACTTGCCGTAAAAAAACAATGGAAAACCTAATAGAGGCCACAATCTTGACAGGGCCTTTTGAGGGTGAGGCTGTTCTTATTCCTCGCATTCCCATGATTCCAACGGATCTGCCTTTTCAATTTAAAAGATTGCAATTCCCAATTCGATTAGCATTTGCAATCACCATTAACAAAGCTCGAGGTCAATCATTAGAAAAATGTGGTATAGATCTTAATACTGATTGTTTTTCCCATGGACAATTGTACGTTGCATGTTCGAGGGTCGGTAAACCTGACAATTTATTTGTATGCAGCGACAATTGGACAGCCAAGAATCTTGTATATTCGCAAGTTTTACGCAGTTAATTTGTATTGTATCTATCTATCTATCTATCTATATAAAAACGAGTTGTGTGTATGCATGTTTGTTTGTTTGTAAAAAGAGCGTTTGCATATGACGTCATTATTAGTACATACGGCTTTGTATATGCACAGATAATGGGAAAGCCAAGAATGTTGTATATTCGCAATTTTTACGTAGTTTGAAACACATATATAAATCTATCTATATTCACAGGTGGGACACAGGGACACAACCACAATGGCGCGTAACGACTTATATATATATATATATATATATATATACATATATATATATATATACTAGCTGTTGGGGTGGGGCTTCGCGCCACCCCAACACCTAGTTGGTGGGGCGCTTCGCGCCCCCCCCCCCCCCAAGCCCCCCCGCGCGCGTAAGTCGTTACGCGCCATATTAGTTACGCGCCATTGTAGTTGTGTCCCACCTGTGAATAGAGACAGATATAAATATATATGTTTTTAACTACGTAAAACATGCGAATATACAACATTCTTCGTTGTACCATTGTCTGTGCATATAAATAGATTGTCAGGTTTACTGACTCTTGAACATGCAACATATAATTGTGCATGGGAAAAACAATCCGTATTCAGAACTATACCTCATTATTCTAATGAAGTGACCCTGTGTCCCGGTCGTCATTTATATTCCCTGTGTCCCGGTCGTCCTTTGTGTCCCGGTGTCCCAGTTTGTAATTTCTCTTTGATTGTCCCGGTCGTCATTTATATTCCCTGTTTCCCGGTCGTCATTTGTGTCCTGGTGTCCCGGTCTGTAATTTCTATTCGAATAATCCCTGTGTCCTGGTCGTCATTTATATATCCCACCTATACCCCCGGCGTCCCCGTTGTAGTTGTGTCCCTGTGTCCCGGTCGTCATTTATAATCCCTGTGTTCCGGTCGTGATTTGTGTTCGGGTGTCCCAGTCTGTAATTTATCTTTGAGGTTCCTGGTCGTCATTTATATTCCCTCGGTCTCGGTCGTCATTTGTATCCTGGTCTGTAATCTCTCTTTGAGTGTTTTTTCTTTTTAGTTATTTTTGGTTTTTTACCTTTTTTCTTTTTTCAGTTTTCTTTTTCTTCTTTATTTCTCAGCGTCACTATGAAGTATATATCGCCAAACCTTTGGTTTTTAACTTGAATCTGGTAGGCATTGATGACCTTATCCAAGTCAAAATCCCAAACCCAATCATCATCGCTATAATTTTCAGTTTTAATATGTTTTGAGTGTCGCTGTCCAGGTGGATTTTCATCTAATTGCGTGGTTTTAATGACGTCATACGCAAACGCTCTTTTTACAAACAAACAAAAATGCATACAACTCGTTTTTATATAGATAGATAGATAGATAGATACAAT
Organism: Artemia franciscana; assembly: GCF_032884065.1. Classification (NCBI taxonomy): domain Eukaryota; kingdom Metazoa; phylum Arthropoda; class Branchiopoda; order Anostraca; family Artemiidae; genus Artemia; species Artemia franciscana. The sequence continues at coordinate 19,065 of NW_027063559.1, read as the reverse complement.
ACAAATTAACTGCGTAAAACTTGCGAATATACAACATTCTTTGCTGTCCAATTGTCGCTGCATATAAATAGATTGTCAGGTTTACCGACCCTCGAACATGCAACGTACAATTTTCCATGGGAAAAACTATCAGTAATAAGATCTATACCACATTTTTCTAATGATTGGCCTTGAGCTTTGTTAATGGTGATTGCAAATGCTAATCGAATTGGGAATTGCAATCTTTTAAATTGAAAAGGCAGATCCGTTGGAATCATGGAAATACGAGGAATAAGAACAGCCTCACCTTCAAAAGGCCCTGTCAAGATTGTAGCCTCTATTAGGTTTTCCATTGTTTTTTTTTTTACGGCAAGTCGCGTGCCATTGCAAAGCTTTGGTGGGTTGATATTTCTTTAAAGTATTATTGGTACGCCTTTTTTAGTTGTAGCACGTGCGGTGGAAACCCTGAAAGATCCACGGAATATAAAAATTCAGTTGAATAATTAACCGCTTCATTTGGTTCCAAAACTGTGTCGACTGACTTGTAAAGGACTGCCTGGTCTCGAATCTTTGTCAAAACAATATTGTTGATTTCATGGAGGTCTATATTTTTGGGTGCGAGAATCGCTCTTTCACTTAGCCATTTATTTTTTTTATAATTTTTTAGCATATTCGGAAATACTTTTTCAATCAATTCATTTTTGGACGTCACTAAATTACAGAAATCAGCAGGTAGTTTACGTCCTGAAATTGAGTCTACTGGGAGCTTTCCGTTTCCAATTGCCAGCAATTGATCTGAAAATGTTTGATCAGAGTCCTCGTTTTGCAATCGGACACGCGTATTTGTAGTTAATTTAAATGTTTTTACGTGTGCCCATAAATTAGAATTTTTCAGGCAAGCATTCATTTAGTCTGCAGGAGTTGATTTAGGTATTATAGGTAATGTTTGCCTGAAATCTCCCGCAAGCAATATTAATGTGCTGCCAAAGGGTTTCGACTTCCCTCGCAAATCTTTCAAGCATTGATCCAGAGCCTCGAGCGATTTTTTGTGTGCCATTGTGCGCTCATCCCAAATAATAAGTTTGCATAGCTGCAATACTTTACCCATCCCAGATGATTTGGAAATATTGCAAGTGGGAGTTTCTGTAGAATGCAAATTCAGAGGAAATTTCAAAGCGGAATGAGCAGTTCTTCCACCAGGTAGCAATTTTGCAGCTATTCCGGACGACGCAATTGCCAACGCTATATTATTTTTTGATCAAATTTATGCCAGAATCAGTTTTATCACAAACGTTTTACCAGTACCTCCTGGTGCATCCAAAAAGAAAATTTCTCCAACGTTGTTATCGACACAATGCATTATCGTATCATAAATGTCTTTTTGTTCCGACGTTAACTTGGAAATGTTATTTTGTACATACGACAATAGATCACTCGTACTCTAACTTTGTTCACGATCCAATTCTACACATGTCGAAACAGCAGCGATACGGCTATTCCGGACGACGCCATTGCCAACGCTATATCATTTTTTGATCGAATTGATGCCAGAATCAGTTTTATCACAAACGTTTTACCAGTACCTCCTGGCGCATCCAAAAAGAAAATTTCTCCAACGTTGTTATCGACACAATGCATTATCGTATCATAAATGTCTTTTTTTTCCGACGTTAACTTGAAAATGTTATTTTGTACATACGACAATAGATCACTCGTACTGTAACTTTGTTCACGATCCAATTCTACACATGTCGAAACAGCAGCGATACGGTTAGGTGAAGGCATTTGGAAACTGATCACCGACCATAACGATTGCCACTTCGTCGATAGTTGGAGCATTGTATCTACGCACATGTTGGCCAGGAGGCGTTTTGTCAGCGGAAATAACAATTTTATGCGTATCAGTAGGCATCAAATCGATGGCTGTTTTGAGAAGACGTACTAAATTATTATTTTCGTGGAAAAGATGTTGCAATTGGGAAACGATTGTCCTTTCAACGTTGGGAGAAATTTCGCAACGTGCATTCAATTCAGAATTTCTATCACTGATGAAGTACAATTGTAAAAATTTATGATTCTCGCCTGAGAATGGTAGAAGGGACCCTGCTCTATGATAAATTTGCCCTTTTACTTTGAAAGTAGACATAAATTGATCTGGATTTTCGATTTGGGCCCCAAACGAAGTCATTTGGAAACATGAGTTATATTTTCTGATTTGTGACAAAAAACGCTTAAATTCTGACGTAGTTCCAGTAAGGAAAGCCTTCAATGGCTCTGGTGGTGCAGCCAATAGAGGAAGTTTAACTTTTCTTGAGGCGCAACACATTCCCATTGTTTCACCATTGAATTTCAAGGCCTTGCAATAGGGACACATTTTAGACATAGTCCCGATTTGAACACATCTACTCAAGCTATAATCATCGACTGGGCTGTACCTGAATGCCAGGCGGTAACTTTCAGGTTGCTCTGATTCCTCGGCACACTTTCTTTTCTTATTTCTCTATCAGCAGCAAGTCTGATTTCTTGCTGTTCTTGTGATTCCTCGGCACGCCTTCTTTTTTCACTTTCTCTTTTAGCAGCAAGTCTGGTTTCATGTTGCTCTGGTAGTTCCTCGGCACGCCTTTTTTCTCTTTCTCTTTTAGCAGCAAGTCTGCTTTCGCGTTGCTCTGGTAGTTCCTCGGCACACTTTCTGTTCTTTTTTTCTCTATCAGCCTCAAGCCTGTTTCCTTGCTGTTCTTTTGATTCCTCGGCACGCTTTCTTTTCTTACTATCCTTATCAGCCTCAAGCCTGTTTCCTTGCTGTTCTTTTGATTCCTCGGCACGCTTTCTTTTCTTACTTTCTCTTACTTACTTTTCTTCATGTTTGTGTTACTTTCACAAACATGACGTCACCCGACATTGTAGGCTCTTCAGTCATTTTACAATTAAACATTTTTCCGTCCACGATCTTCTTACAATTAAGAATTTGTCTAAGGACGATTTTCTTAAATACTTTTAATGACCTCATCGTCATAACGAACATGACGACAAATAACTTCATTACGACATGACGACATGATGACATGACGTAACTCGAAAGTTGTATGTCTGTTGCCCTTGTAGGTTCTTCAGTCATTTTACGATTAAATATTTTTCCGTCCACGATCTTCTTACAATTAAAAATTTGTCTTTGAACGATTTTCTTAAATACTTTTAATGACGTCGTCGTCATAACAAACATGACGACAACTAACTTCATGACAACATGACGACATGATGACATGACGTCACTCAACAGACAGACAGACAGACATAACACACAAACAACTTATTTATATATATATATATATATATATATATATATATATATATATATATATATATATATAATATATATATATATATATATATCCAAAAAGAAAATTTCTCCAACGTTGTTATCGACACAATGCATTATCGTATCATAAATGTCCTTTTGTTCCGATGTTAACTTGGAAATGTTATTTTGTACATACGACAATAGATCACTCGTACTGTAACTTTGTTCACGATCCAATTCTACACATGTCGAAACAGCAGCGGTACAATTAGGTGAAGGCATTCCCAAATCCTGAAGAGGTTTGTTTGCCGTACATACGCACAAATATTCTATAATAACTAAAGTGTAGTTATAAATTTCTGATGTAAAATCGAAAGTCATATCTGACGTCTCTAACCGTTTTCGATGGAGTATATTTTCGGACATTTTTGATTTATATTTTTCCCATAACTCTGTAGGAGCTGATGGAGAGCAAATTGTTAGCATGATGCCAAACAATGCACGAATTTGACTTGGAGTTGACGTTTCGAACGCGTCATTGATGCAGTTATTCCAGTGTGGTCATTCTCCAATAAATTCAGAGCTTGGCATGCACTACGGTCAGTGTCATGTATAGTACCGTTTACAGTTCTCAAATACTTAAAGGACGTCAGACCGGGTACAATCACCAAAATCAGGCGTAGAAAGAAGCATTCATGTTGATTGGGGTGAACGGTGTAGAGTCTTCCTATCGTGGTATCTTTGAAGATGGTAGGTTGGCCGTCGACTGACTTACCCTGTTTTCGACGTTCAAATACTTTATTTTTAGTATTCCACGTGTAATACGAAGGCACTTCAGTATGCAGCAGTTTTTTTCAAAAGAATCATTTTTGCATAGTGAAAAGAAAGCAGTTAACTTTGTATCCGGTGGATTCAGGGCTCTTTGTTGCACGCTGGATTCCGAAAAATGAACACGTTGACCATTCTGTAAATGTACCGCTAAGTGAACAACAGCTGGACTACGTTCATGTATCGGAAATGAAAGAATTCGCCTAACAGCTTCATTACTGCTTATGTATCTTCCAGCCTGATATTGTACGATTTCGTCGATATCTTTGATTTCGGATTGTAAGCCAAAAACTGCCATGTCACTGCCTTTGTTGACGTATTTACATATGTATTTGATTGCCTTTACGGAGTTACAGTATTCAACGTTTATGTGTGCATTAAATGTTTTTGATAATAATGGGAAATATGGATTGCTGTTTTACCGCTATCTTCAGTAGATCTTCTTCTATATTGTGGGTAACCATCATTGCCAGTAATTGTGTTGGATACTAAAAGTCGAGGATATTACACCTTCCTTTGGCCATGCATGGTGAATTTTCGTTCAGTGCACCGCAAGGTCCATGTATCATATTTTTTACAGCAATATCATATAACCCCTTATCGACATTTTCATCAGGTATTTCGGCGGAAATCATATCTTCAATTTCGTTAATTTTATTATATAGCCAGATTAGTATATGTGCGTGTGGCAAACCTCGTTTTTGCAATTCCACTGAGTACATCCAGCATCGCACTGACCCAAACACTTCAAGTTTTACTATGTAGTTTATCAGTGATTTCAACTTTTGCCGGGAGACACGGGCCGTAATGTCATGTCTATGAACCGCCGATTGTCCTTGAAGTAAAATCTGCTGTATCTCGTCCCAAGATTGATTACATGTAAATGTAATAAATAAATCTGGACGACCATAGAGACGAACATACGCAATAGCATCTTGAGCATATTCATGCATATGACGGGGACTGCCAGCATATGACCAAGGTAAAATCGTTAATCTTCCAACGTTTGTGGTATTACCGTCATTTACAACTGCATCTCGCAAATGAATGTATTGTTCAGAGTGCAGCTTGGTCTGATTCAGACGGATATATAGCAAACGTTCTGATTCAATTTTTGCATACATATCAACGACGTATTGGTGAATTAATTGACGGCATTTTAAAATATAATTGTCTTCATCCTGCCGAATCGTTAGTCTATAGGAATAATAATGCATTGCACTGCATTTCTTATTCATTTCTTTTTTAGTGGCTGGATTCATCAACTTAATATTAAAGTGATACCCGTCGGCTCCATCCCAAAAAATGATAGGATATTGTAGGGCATCGTAGCATCGATGAGTTTAAGCAATTCTTACCAACTGAGCGTTTCGCTTATGAAGAATAATATCTGGAGGTAAAAACTGATCACTGACCATAACGATTGCCACTTCGTCGATAGTTGGAGCATTGTATCTACGCACAGGTTGGCCAGGAGGCGTTTTGTCAGCGGAAATAACAATTTTATGCTTATCAGTAGGCATCAAATCGATGGCTGTTTTGAACAGACGCACTAAATTATTATTTTCGTGGAAAAGATGTTGCAATTGGGAAACGATTGTCCTTTCAATGTTGGGAGAAATTTCGCAACGTGTATTCAATTCAGAATTTCTATCACTGATAAAGTACAATTGTAAAAATTTATGATTCTCGCCTGAGAATGGTAGAAGGGACCCTGCTCTATGATAAATTTTCCCTTTTACTTTGAAAGTAGGCATAAATTGATCTTGATTTTCGATTTGGGTACCAAACGACTTCATTTGAAAACATAGATAACTTCGAATAGGGAAGATAACTTCCCTATTTTGAACTGTTTTATTTTCGTTTTGGAAACATGAGTTATATTTTCTGATGTTTAATAATAAACGCTTAGATTCTGACATAGTTCCAGTAAGCAAAGTCTTCAATGGCTCTGGGGGTGCAGCCAATAGAGGAAGTTTAACTTTCCCTGAGGCGAAACACATTCCCATTGTTTCACCATTAAATTTCAAGGCCTTGCAGTAGGGACACATTTTAGACATAGTCCCGATTTGAACATATCTACTATAATCATCGACTGGGCTGTACCTGAATGCCATGCTATAATTTTCACGTTGCTCGTGTGATTCCTCAGCACGCTTTCTTTTGGCATTATCTCTTGAAGCCGCAAGCCTGTTTTCACGTTGCTCTTGTGACTCCTCGACAAGCCTTCTTTTTTCACTTTCTCTTTTAGCAGCAAGTCTGGTTTTGCGTTGCTCTGGTAGTTCCTCGACACGCCTTCGTTGACGTAAATTGCACATTCCTAATCTAGCATTATCTCTTGAAGCCGAAAGCCTGTTTTCACGTTGCTCTTGTGATTCCTCGGCACGCCTTCTTTTTTTACTTTCTCTTTCAGCAGCAAGTCTGGTTTCGCGTGCTCTGGTAGCTCCTCGACACGCCTTCGTTGACGTAAATTGCACATTCCTAATCTGTCCCTTTCTCTTTGAACCACAAGCCTGGTTTTACTTTTTGGTAACATTCTATAACATTGACAGTAGGAGAAATCTCCACGTGCCAAGCTTGCTAAAGCTCAACAATTTATAATAAACCTCAAAATTTTAAGTATATTTTTTAGGGTTTTCAAATTACATTAATCTATTGTCAAAATATTTCGGAATATTTATGCAATTCCCAGTTTTTACATTCAAACCCTCAACACAAAAATACATACAACTTATTTTTATATATATATAGAAGATAATAATATGGCGTAACAAAGTGTAACAGACATAACACACAAACAACTATATATATATATATATATATATATATATATATATATATATATATATATATATATATATATATATATATATATATATATATATACTAGCTGTTGGGGTGGCGCTTCGCGCCACCCCAACACCTAGTTGGTGGGGGCACTTCGCGCCCCCCCAAGCCCCCCCGCGCGCGTAAGTCGTTACGCGCCATAATAGTTACGCGCCATTGTAGTTGTGTCCCTATGTCCCACCTGTGAATATATATATATATATATATATATATATATATATATATATATATATATATATATATATATATATATATATGGTTTTAACTACGTAAAACTTGCGAATATACAACATTCTTTGCTGTCCCATTGTCTTTGCATATAAATAGATTGTCAGGTTTACCGACTCTTGAACATGCAACATATAATGGTCCATGGGAAAACAATCTGTATTCAGATCTATACCTCATGATTCTAATGATTGCCCTTGAGCTTTGTTGATGGTGATTGCTAATCGACCATTCCCTGTCCCGGTGTCCCGGTCGTCATTTATATCCCCCTGTTTCCCCCGGTGTCCCCGTTGTAGTTGTGTCCCTGTGTCCCGGTCGTCATTTATATTCCCTGTGTCCCGGTCGTCATTTGTATCCCGGTGTCCCGGTCTGTATATACATTCGTTTTTTAGTTTTGTTTTTCTCCTTTATTTTTTTTCCTTTTTTTTTCTTTTTTAGTTTATTTAGATTTTTAGATTTTTTAGTTTTTTTATTAGTTTTTAGTTTTTTTTTCTTTTTTTTTTGTAGTTTTTACCTTCTTTTTAGTTTATTTAGTTTTTTTTTTTTACTTATGTCCTGGTCGTCATTTATTCTCCCTGTGTCCCGGTGCTTTGTTGATTGCTAATCGAACATTCCTTTTGTCCTGGTCGCTTTCTCTTTGAGTGTCGTCATTTATTTTTTTCTTTTTTAGTTCTTTTAGTTTTTACCTTTTTTATTTTTTTTTAGTTTTTTAGATGAAAATTTTTTTTAGTTTTTTCCTTTTTTCTTTTTAGTTTTTTATTGGTTTTTACCTTTATTTTAGCTTATTTTTCAGTTTTTTCCTTTTTTTAGTTTTTTTTTATTTTTTATTTTTTTTAGTTTTTTACCTTTTTTTAGTTTTTTTAGTTTTTTAGCTTTTTTACTTTTTTTATTAGTTTTTAGTTTTTTTTGTAGTTTTTGCCTTTTTTTAGTTTTTTCAGTTTTTTTTTAGTTTTTTATTGGTTTTTACCTTTATTTTAGCTTATTTTTCAGTTTTTTCCTTTTTTTTAGTTTTTTTTTGGTTTTTAGTTTTTTTTTAGTTTTTTACCTTTTTTTAGTTTTTTTAGTTTTTTTATTTTTTTTTAGTTTTTTAGCTTTTTTATTTTTTTTATTAGTTTTTAGTTTTTTTTTGTAGTTTTTGCCTTTTTTTAGTTTTTTTAGTTTTTTAGCTTTTTTATTAGTTTTTTGTTTTTTTTGTAGTTTTTGCCTTTTTTTAGTTTTTTTCTTTTTAGTTTTTTTGTAGTTTTTACCTTCTTTTTAGTTTTGTTAGTTTTTTTTTTTACTTATGTCCTGGTCGTCATTTATACTCCCTGTGTCCCGGTGCTTTGTTGATTGCTAATCGAACATTCCTTTTGTCCTGGTCGCTTTCTCTTTGAGTGTCGTCATTTATTTTTTTCTTTTTTAGTTCTTTTAGTTTTTACCTTTTTTAGTTTTTTTTAGTTTTTTAGATGAAATTTTTTTTTAGTTTTTTCCTTTTTTTCTTTTTAGTTTTTTATTGGTTTTTACCTTTATTTTACCTTATTTTTCAGTTTTTTCCTTTTTTTTAGTTTTTTTTATTTTTTAGTTTTTTTAGTTTTTTACCTTTTTTTAGTTTTTTTAGTTTTTTAGTTTTTTAGCTTTTTTACTTTTTTTATTAGTTTTTAGTTTTTTTGGAGTTTTTGCCTTTTTTTAGTTTTTTCAGTTTTTTTTTTAGTTTTTTATTGGTTTTTACCTTTATTTTAGCTTATTTTTCAGTTTTTTCCTTTTTTTTAGTTTTTTTTAGTTTTTAGTTTTTTTAGTTTTTTACCTTTTTTTAGTTTTTTTAGTTTTTTAGCTTTTTTATTTTTTTTATTAGTTTTTAGTTTTTTTTGTAGTTTTTGCCTTTTTTTAGTTTTTTTAGTTTTTTAGCTTTTTTATTAGTTTTTAGTTTTTTTTGTAGTTTTTGCCTTTTTTTAGTTTTTTTTTAGTTTTTTAGCTTTTTTATTTTTTTTATTAGTTTTTAGTTTTTTTGTAGTTTTTGCCTTTTTTTAGTTTTTTCAGTTTTCAGTTTTGTCACCTGATCCAGTTTTTTCAGGTGACGTCACCTGATCCACAGATCCACACACAGACAACTTATTTTTATATATATATATATATATACTAGCTGTTGGGGTGGCGCTTCGCGCCACCCCAACACCTAGTTGGTGGGGGCGCTTCGCGCCCCCCCAAGCCCCCCCGCGCGCGTAAGTCGTTACGCGCCATATTAGTTACGCGCCATTGTAGTTGTGTCCCTATGTCCCACCTGTGAATATAGATATATATATATATATATCTATACTAGCTGTTGGGGTGGCGCTTCGCGCCACCCCAACACCTAGTTGGTGGGGGCGCTTCGCGCCCCCCCCAAGCCCCCCCGCGCGCGTAAGTCGTTACGCGCCATAATAGTTACGCGCCATTGTAGTTGTGTCCCTATGTCCCACCTGTGAATATAGATATATATATATATATATGGTTTTAACTACGTAAAACTTGCGAATATACAACATTCTTTGCTGTCCCATTGTCTTTGCATATAAATAGATTGTCAGGTTATCCCCCTGTTTCCCCCGGTGTCCCCGTTGTAGTTGTGTCCCTGTGTCCCGGTCGTCATTTATATTCCCTGTGTCCCGGGTCCCGGTCATCATTTGTATCCCGGTGTCCCGGTCTGTATATACATTCGTTTTTTAGTTTTGTTTTTCTCCTTTATTTTTTTCCTTTTTTTTCTTTTTTAGCTTATTTAGATTTTTAGATTTTTTAGTTTTTTTTATTAGTTTTTAGTTTTTATTTCTTTTTAGTTTTTTTGTCCCGGTCGTCATTTATATCCCCCTGTTTCCCCCGGTGTCCCCGTTGTAGTTGTGTCCCTGTGTCCCGGTCGTTATTTATATTCCCTGTGTCCCGGTCGTCATTTGTATCCCGGTGTACCGGTCTGTATATACATTCGTTTTTTAGTTTTGTTTTTCTCCTTTATTTTTTTCCTTTTTTTTTCTTTTTTAGTTTATTTAGATTTTTAGATTTTTTAGTTTTTTTATTAGTTTTTAGTTTTTTTTTCTTTTTAGTTTTTTTGTAGTTTTTACCTTCTTTTTAGTTTTGTTAATTTTTTTTTTTACTTGTGTCCTGGTCGTCATTTATACTCCCTGTGTCCCGGTGCTTTGTTGATTGCTAATCGAACATTGATTGCTATATATATATATATATACTAGCTGTTGGGGTGGCGCTTCGCGCCACCCCAACACCTAGTTGGTGGGGGCGCTTCGCGCCCCCCCAAGCCCCCCCGCGCGCGTAAGTCGTTACGCGCCATATTAGTTACGCGCCATTGTAGTTGTGTCCCTATGTCCCACCTGTGAATATAGATATATATATATATATCTATACTAGCTGTTGGGGTGGCGCTTCGCGCCACCCCAACACCTAGTTGGTGGGGGCGCTTCGCGCCCCCCCCAAGCCCCCCCGCGCGCGTAAGTCGTTACGCGCCATAATAGTTACGCGCCATTGTAGTTGTGTCCCTATGTCCCACCTGTGAATATAGATATATATATATATATATGGTTTTAACTACGTAAAACTTGCGAATATACAACATTCTTTGCTGTCCCATTGTCTTTGCATATAAATAGATTGTCAGGTTATCCCCCTGTTTCCCCCGGTGTCCCCGTTGTAGTTGTGTCCCTGTGTCCCGGTCGTCATTTATATTCCCTGTGTCCCGGGTCCCGGTCATCATTTGTATCCCGGTGTCCCGGTCTGTATATACATTCGTTTTTTAGTTTTGTTTTTCTCCTTTATTTTTTTCCTTTTTTTTCTTTTTTAGCTTATTTAGATTTTTAGATTTTTTAGTTTTTTTTATTAGTTTTTAGTTTTTATTTCTTTTTAGTTTTTTTGTCCCGGTCGTCATTTATATCCCCCTGTTTCCCCCGGTGTCCCCGTTGTAGTTGTGTCCCTGTGTCCCGGTCGTTATTTATATTCCCTGTGTCCCGGTCGTCATTTGTATCCCGGTGTACCGGTCTGTATATACATTCGTTTTTTAGTTTTGTTTTTCTCCTTTATTTTTTTCCTTTTTTTTTCTTTTTTAGTTTATTTAGATTTTTAGATTTTTTAGTTTTTTTATTAGTTTTTAGTTTTTTTTTCTTTTTAGTTTTTTTGTAGTTTTTACCTTCTTTTTAGTTTTGTTAATTTTTTTTTTTACTTGTGTCCTGGTCGTCATTTATACTCCCTGTGTCCCGGTGCTTTGTTGATTGCTAATCGAACATTCCTTTTGTCCTGGTCGCCCGGTCGTCATTTATATCCCCCTGTTTCCCCCGGTGTCCCCGTTGTAGTTGTGTCCCTGTGTCCCGGTCGTTATTTATATTCCCTGTGTCCCGGTCGTCATTTGTATCCCGGTGTACCGGTCTGTATATACATTCGTTTTTTAGTTTTGTTTTTCTCCTTTATTTTTTTCCTTTTTTTTTCTTTTTTAGTTTATTTAGATTTTTAGATTTTTTAGTTTTTTTATTAGTTTTTAGTTTTTTTTTCTTTTTAGTTTTTTTGTAGTTTTTACCTTCTTTTTAGTTTTGTTAATTTTTTTTTTACTTGTGTCTTGGTCGTCATTTATACTCCCTGTGTCCCGGTGCTTTGTTGATTGCTAATCGAACATTCCTTTTGTCCTGGTCGCTTTCTCTTTGAGTGTCGTCATTTATTTTTTTCTTTTTTAGTTCTTTTAGTTTTTACCTTTTTTAGTTTTTTTTTAGTTTTTAGTTTTTTTTAGTTTTTTACCTTTTTTTAGTTTTTTTAGTTTTTTAGCTTTTTTATTTTTTTTATTAGTTTTTAGTTTTTTTGTAGTTTTTGCCTTTTTTTTTAGTTTTTTGTCCTGGTCGCTTTCTCTTTGAGTGTCGTCATTTATTAGTTTTTTCCTTTTTTTTTTAGTTTTTTATTGGTTTTTACCTTTATTTTAGCTTATTTTTCAGTTTTTTCCTTTTTTTTAGTTTTTTTTTTATTTTTTATTTTTTTTAGTTTTTTACCTTTTTTTAGTTTTTTTAGTTTTTTTAGTTTTTTAGCTTTTTTACTTTTTTTATTAGTTTTTAGTTTTTTTTTTGTAGTTTTTGCCTTTTTTTAGTTTTTTCAGTTTTTTTTTTAGTTTTTTATTGGTTTTTACCTTTATAGTTTTTTTAGTTTTTTAGCTTTTTTATTTTTTTTATTAGTTTTTAGTTTTTTTTTGTAGTTTTTGCCTTTTTTTAGTTTTTTCAGTTTTGACGTCACCTAATCCAGTTTTTTCAGGTGACGTCACCTGACACATCCATCCATCCATCCACAGACAGACAGACAACTTATTTTTATATATATAGATATATAAAAATAAGTTGTCTGTCCGTTACGCCAGATTATATCTTCTATATATATAAAAGAAAACAAACTAGAATGCAAAAACTGGAAATTGCATAAATATTTCGAAATATTTTGACAATAGATTAAAGTAATTCGAAAAAGAAAAATGGTAAAAAACTAAAAAAAAACTAAAAAGAAAAAACTAAAAAAAAAATTAAAAATTAAAAAATTAAAAAAAGAAAAAACCTAAAAAGAAAAAACGTAAAAAAATAAAAAAGATAAAAAACTAAAAAAAAAACTAAAAAAGCTAAAAAACTAAAAAAAGAAAAAACTAAAAAAAAAACTGGGAATTGCACAAATATTTCAATATATTTTGAAAATAGATTAAAGTAATTCGAAAACCTTAAAACAGATACCCCAAATTTTGATGTTTAATTTAAATTGTTGGAGCTTTAGCATGCTTGGCACGTAAAGATTTTTCCAAGTGTCAATGTTAGAATGAACATTGAGAAATTGATGAAAACAAATCAATAAAAAGAAGAAACTAAAAAAAGAAAAAACTAAAAAAGAAAAAAAACTAAAGAAGAAACTGTATCCATATACATAAAAATCTATATATATATAAATAAGTTGTCTGTCTTTTATGTCTGTTACACTATGTCTGTTACGCCAGATTATATCTTATCTATCTTCTATATATATAAAAATAAGTTGTCTGTCTGTCTGTGGATCAGGTGACGTCATGTTTCTGTGTCGGCTGACGTCATGAAATTAGTTGTCGTCATTTTTGCTTTGACGGTGACGTCATTCAAGATATTTAAGACATATGTTCACGTAGAAATCTATTAATGTTTAAGTTTACAATGACTGATGAACTTACCATGGCAAAAGCCGATGAAGATGCTCAAAGAGTCTATGCCAAAAAACTTGCTGCTGATGGAGAAAGTCAGAAAAGAAAGCGTGCCGAGGAATCAAAAGAACAGCAAGGAAACAGGCTTGAGGCTAAAGAACGCAAAACCGCGCAGTTAGATGAAGATCCCCCTGGACAGCGAGAGTCAAAACATATCAAAACTGAAAATGATAGCGATGATGATTGGGTTTGGGATTTTGACTTGGATAAGGTCATCAATGCCTACCAGATTTTAGTTAAAAAAACAAAGGTTCGGCGATATGTATTTCATAGTGAAGGTGAAAAATAAAGAAGAAAAAGAAAACTGAAAAAAAAATGTAAAAAACTAAAAAATACTAAAAAGAATAAACACTCAAAGAGAAATTACAGACCGGGACACAAATGACGACCGGGACAGAGGGAATATAAATAACGACCGGGACACTCAAAGAGAAATTACAGACTGGGACACCGGGACACAAATGACGACCGGGACACAGGGAATAAAAATGACGACCAGGACACAGGTATTTAAGAATATCGTTCAAAGACAAATTTTTAATTGTAAGAAGACCGTTGAAAGAGAAATTTCTAATTGTAAAATGACTGAAGAACCTACAATGGCAACACCGAGGAAGCTGCTCAAAACGAATGTATTCAAGCCGAAGTAGCTGAGTTGGTAAAGCGTTATGTTTCAGGTTCTAGGTCCGAGAGGCTCCAGGTTTGAACCTTGGCTTTAGCATTAATACAAAAGAAGAAAAAAACTAAAAAAGGTAAAAACTACAAAAAAACTAAAAAGAAAATATATATATATCTATATATATAAAAATAATTTGTCTGTCTGTGGATCTGTCAGGTGACGTCATGTTTTCGACTGACGAAATTACAGACCGGGACATCGGGACACAAATGACGACCGGGACACCGGCACATAGGCATAGGGAATATAAATGACGACCGGGACACAAGGAATGTTCGATTAGCAATCACCATCAACAAAGCACCGGGACACAAATGACGACCGGGACACAGGGAGTATAAATGACGACCAGGACATAAGTAAAAAAAAATTAAAAACTAAAAAAAGGTAAAAACTACAAAAAAACTAAAAAGAAAAAAAAAACTAAAAACTAATAAAAAACTAAAAAAGCTAAAAAGCTAACAGGTGGGACATAGGGACACAACTACAATGGCGCGTAACTAATATGGCGCGTAACGACTTACGCGCGCGGGGGGGCTTGGGGGGGCGCGAAGCGCCCCCACCAACTAGGTGTTGGGGTGGCGCGAAGCGCCACCCCAACAGCTAGTATATATATATATATATATATATATATATATATATATATATATATATAATATATATATATATATATATATATATATATATATATATATATATATATATATATATATATATATATATATATATATGTTTTTAACTACGTAGAACTTGCGAATATACAACATTCTTTGCTGTCCCATTGTCTGTGCATATAAATAGATTGTCAGGTTTACCGACTCCTGAACATGCAACATATAATGGTCCATGGGAAAACAATCCGTATTCAGATCTATACCTCATGATTCTAATGATTGCCCTTGAGCTTTGTTGATGGTGATTGCTAATCGACCATTCCCTGAGTCGCCATCGTCATTTATATATCCCCCTGTGCACCCCGGCGTCCCCTTTGTAGTTATGTCCCTGTGTCCCGGTCGTCATTTATATTCCCTGTGTCCCGGTCGTCATTTGTGTCCCGGTGTTCCAGTCTGTGATTTCTCTTTGAGTGTCCCGGTCGTCATTTATATCCCCCTGTGCCCCCCGGCGTCCCCATTGTAGTTGTGTCCCTGTGTCCCGGTTGTCATTTATATTCCCTGTGTCCCGGTCGTCATTTGTATCCCGGTGTCCCGGTCTGTATATACATTCGTTTTTTAGTTTTGTTTTTCTCCTTTATTTTTTTCCTTTTTTCTTTTACATAACCCAGAAAACAACTTATTTTTATATATATTTATTCATATTTTTTTAGTTTTCTTTTTCTCTTTTATTTTTCAGTTTTTTCCTTTTTTTTGGTTTTTTTCTTTTTTAGTTTTTTTTAGTTTTTTTACCTTTTTTTAGTTTTTTTTTAGTTTTTTTAGTTTTTATTTTTTTTCTAGTTTTTGCCTTTTTTTATTTTTTTCAGTTTTTTTTTAGTTATTGGATTTTTACCTTTTTTTAGTTTTTTTTAGTTTTTTTTAGTTTTTTAGCTTTTTAGTTTTTTTTTTCTTTTAGTTTTTTTTGTAGTTTTTACCTTTTTTAGTTTTTTTCTTCTTTTGTATTAGTGTGAAATAATTCAGACGTCATATGCGGACAAACATGACGTCACCTGATCCATCCACAGATCCACACACAGACAACTTATTTTTATATATATAGATATATATATATATATATATTATATATATATATATTATATATATATATATATATATATATATATATATATATATATATATATATATATATATATATATATATATATATATATACATATAAATATATATATATATATATATATATATATATATATATATATATATATATATATATATATATATATATATATATATATATATATATATATATATATATATATATATATATATATATATATATATATATATATATATATATATATATATATATATATATATAAATATATATATATATATAAATATATATATATATATTATATATATATCTATATATATATATATATATATATATATTATATATATATATATATATATATATATATATATATATAATATATATATATATATATATATATATATATATATATATATATATATATATATATATATATATATATATATACTTCTCTTACTTTCTCTTTTAGCCGCAAGCCTTTTGGCATTATCTCTTTGAGCCGCTTCCTCGGCTGTTTCTTCTGCCTTTGCAGGATTAATACTAAATTTCTCGCACGATTTGACTCCTCTGCTGTTTCCTCTGCCATTGCAGGATTCATACTAAATAATCTCTTTGAATCGCCTCCTTATACACTTCTAATGACGTCATATACAAAGCCTCGTGTCTTTATAATGACGTCGACTTATGATGATGTCATATACAGTCATAAAAATACATATATGACGTCATAATGCTCAATCTTTATAATGACGTTAGTCGTCAAACATAAATACAACTTATTTATATAAATATACTAGCTGTTGGGGTGGCACTTGGCGCCCCCCGAGCCCCCCCCCCCTTGTTCGTAAGTCGTTAAGTGCCATATTAGTTACGCACCATTGTAGTTGTGTCCCTGTGTCCCACCTGTGAATATAGATAGATATATATATATGTTTTAACTACGTAAAACTTACGAATATACATCATTCTTCGCTGTCCCATTGTCTTTGCATATAAATAGATTGTCAGGTTTATCGACTCTTGAACATGCAACATATAATTGTTCATGGGAAAAACAATCCGTTTTCAGATCTATACCTCATTATTCTAATGATTGCCCTTGAGCTTTGTTGATGGTGATTGCTAATCGAACATTCCCTGTGACCCCGTTGTCATTTATATATCCCCCTCTCCCCCCTGGCGTCTCCGTTGTAGTTGTGTCCCTGTGTCCCAGTCTGTAATTTCTCTTTGAGTGTCCCGGTCGGTATTTATATTCGCTGTGTCCTGGTGTCCCGTCTGTAATTTCTCTTTGAGTGTCCCGGTCATCATTTATATTCCCTGTGTCCCGGTCGTCATTTGTGTCCCGGTCTGTAGTGTCATCTTATAATGACGTCATATACAAAGCCTTATATACTGATAATGACGTCATATGCAAACCCACAAACAAACAAACATGCATACATACAACTTATTTATATATATATATATATATATATATATATATATATATATATAGATATAGTTTCTGTTTTAGTTTTTCTTTTTTTTTTAGTTTTGTAGCTTTTTTAGTTTTTTTAGCTTTTTTTCTTTTTAATTTTTTACCTTTTTTATTTTTTCCTTTTTTAAGTTTTTTTCTTTTTAGGTTTTTTCTTTTTTTAGCTTTTTTCGTGCCATGTTAGTTACGCGCCATTGTAGTTGTTTCCTTGTGTCCCACCTGTGAATATATATTACATATATATATATATATATATATATATATATATATATATATATATATATATATATATATATATATATATATATATATATCTATATATATAAAAATAAGTTGTCTGTCTGTCTGTCTGTGGATCAGGTGACGTGGAAAGCGTCGTGTTTGTCCGCATATGACGTCTGAATTATTTCACACTAATACAAAAGAAGAAAAAAACTAAAAAAGGTAAAAACCACAAAAAAGACTAAAAAGAAAAAAAAAACTAAAAAAGCTAAAAAACTAAAAAAAACTAAAAAGGTAAAAAACTAAAAACTAAAAAAAAATGAAAAACTAAAAAAAGGCAAAAACTACAAAAAAAACTAAAAACTAATAAAAAAACTAAAAAAGCTAAAAAACTAAAAAAAACTAAAAAAACTAAAAAAAGGTAAAAAACTAAAAAAAACTAAAAACTAAAAAAGAAAAAAACTTAAAAAAAGGAAAAAACTGAAAAATAAAACAGAAAAAGAAAACTAAAAAAAATATGAATAAAAAAAATAAAAAAGATAAAAACTACAAAAAAAACTAAAAAGAAAAAACGAAAAAAACTAAAAAAGCTAAAAAAAAGGTAAAAACCAATAAAAAAACTAAAAAGAAAAACTAAAAAAAGGAAAAAACCATAAAATAAACTAAAAACTAATAAAAAAAACTAAAAAAGCTAAAAAATTAAAAAAACAAAAAAAAAAACTAAAAAAGGCAAAAACTAAAAGAAATAAAAAAGACAAAAAACTAAAAAAGGAAAAAAACTAAAAAAAGGAAAAAAACTGAAAAATAAAGGAGAAAAAGAACATATGACGTCTGAATTATTTCACACTAATACAAAAGAAGAAAAAAACTAAAAAAGGTAAAAACCTCAAAAAAGACTAAAAAGAAAAAAAACTAAAAAAGCTAAAAAACTAAAAAAAACTAAAAATGGTAAAAAACTAAAAACTAAAAAAAAATGAAAAACTAAAAAAAGGCAAAAACTACAAAAAAAAACTAAAAACTAATAAAAAAACTAAAAAAGCTAAAAAACTAAAAAACTAAAAAAACTAAAAAAAGGTAAAAAACTAAAAAAAAATAAAAACTAAAAAAGAAAAAAACTAAAAAAAAGGAAAAAACTGAAAAATAAAAGAGAAAAAGAAAACTAAAAAAAATATGAATAAAAAAAAATAAAAAAGATAAAAACTACAAAAAAAACTAAAAAGAAAAAATGAAAAAAATTAAAAAAGCTAAAAAAAGGTAAAAACCAATAAAAAAAACTAAAAAGAAAAACTAAAAAAAGGAAAAAACCATAAAATAAACTAAAAACTAATAAAAAAAACTAAAAAAGCTAAAAAATTAAAAAAACAAAAAAAAACTAAAAAAGGCAAAAACTAAAAGAAATAAAAAAGAAAAAAACTAAAAAAAGGAAAAAAACTGAAAAATAAAGGAGAAAAAGAAAACTAAAAAAATATAAATAAAAATAAAAAACTAAAAAGATAAAAACTTAAAAAAAAAACTAAAAAGAAAAAAGAAAAAAACTAAAAAACCTAAAAAAAGGTAAAAACCAATAAAAAAAACTAAAAAGAAAA
>NW_027063558.1:30326-63494 GCF_032884065.1 Artemia franciscana | reverse complement strand
TTTTGAGATAGGAAAAGAGCCTTTAATCACATTCTTTACCATGTTCAATCATAAAATAGTCTAATATCTTCATTTTTTCCACATACATAGCTATTACCCTCGAAAACTAAAACTTTTGACATAGGAAAAGAGCCTTTAATCACATTCTTTACCATGTGCAATCATAAAATAGTCTAATATCTTCATTTTTTCCACGGACGAAGCTATTACCCTCGAAAACTAAAACTTTTGAAATAGGAAAAGAGCCTTTAATCAGATTCTTTACCATGTGCAATCATAAAATAGTCTAATATCTTCATTTTTTCCACGGACGAAGCTATTACCCTCGAAAACTAAAACTTTTGACATAGGAAAAGAGCCTTTAATCACATTCTTTACCATGTGCAATCATAAAATAGTCTAGTATCTTCATTTTTTCCACGGACGAACCTATTACCCCCCGAAAACTAAAACTTTTGACATAGGAAAAGAGCCTTTAATCACAGTCTTTACCATGTGCAATCATAAAATAGTCTAATATCTTCATTTTTTCAACATACGTAGCTCTTACCCCCGAAAACTAAAACTTTTGAAATACTAAAAGAGCCTTAAATCACATTCTTTACCATGTGCAATCATAAAATAGTCTAATATCATCATTTTTTCCACAGACATAGCTCTTACCCCCGAAAACTAAAACTTTTGAAATAGGATAAGAGCCTTTAATCACATTCTTTACCATTTGCAATCGTAAAATAGTCTAATATCTTCATTTTTTCCACGGATATAGCTATTACCCTCGAAAACTAAAACTTTTGACATAGGAAAAGAGCCTTTAATCACATACTTTACCATATGCAATCATAAAATAGTCTAATATCTTCATTTTTTTCCACAGACATAGCTATTACCCTCGAAAACAAAACTTTTGAAATAGGAAAAGAGCCTTTAATCACATTCTTTACCATGTGCAA
Organism: Artemia franciscana; assembly: GCF_032884065.1. NCBI lineage: Eukaryota > Metazoa > Arthropoda > Branchiopoda > Anostraca > Artemiidae > Artemia > Artemia franciscana. The sequence continues at coordinate 62,541 of NW_027063558.1, read as the reverse complement.
TCATAAAATAGTCTAATATCTTCATTTTTTCCACGGACGAAGCTATTACCCTCGAAAACTAAAACTTTTGACATAGGAAAAAAGCCTTTAATCACATTCTTTACCATGTGCAATCAAAAAATAGTCTAATATCTTCATTTTTTCCGCAGACATAGCTATTACCCTCAAAAACTAAAAGTTTTGACATAGGAAAAGAGCCTTTAATCACATTCTTTCCCATGTGCAATCATAAAATAGTCTAATATCTTCATTTTTTCCACAGACATAGCTATTACCCTCGAAAACTAAAACTTTTGACATAGGAAAAGAGCCTTTAATCACATACTTTACCATATGCAATCATAAAATAGTCCAATATCTTCATTTTTTCCACGGACGAAGCTATTACCCCGAAAACTAAAACTTTTGACATAGGATAAGAGCCTTTAATCACATTCTTTACCATGTGCAATCATAAAATAGTCTAATATCTTCATTTTTTCAACATACGTAGCTATTACCCTCGAAAACTAAAACTTTTGACATAGGAAAAGAGCCTTTAATCACATTCTTTACCATGTACAATCATAAAATAGTCTAATATCTTCATTTTTTCCACAAACATAGCTATTCCCCTCGAAAACTAAAACTTTTGAAATAGTAAAAGAGCCTTTAATCAGATTCTTTACCATGTGCAATCATAAATAGTCTAATATCTTCATTTTTTCCACGGACGAAGCTATTACCCTCGAAAACTAAAACTTTTGACATAGGAAAAGAGCCTTTAATCACATTCTTTACCATTTGCAATCATAAAATAGTCTAATATCTTCATTTTTTCAACATACGTAGCTCTAACCCCCGAAAACTAAAACTTTTGAAATAGGAAAAGAGCCTTTAATCACATTCTTTACCATGTGCAATCATAAAACAGTCTAATATCTTCATTTTTCACGGACATAGCTATTACCCTCGAAAACTAAATTTTTTGACATAGGAAAAGAGCCTTTAATCACATTCTTTACCATGTGCAATCATAAAATAGTCTAATATCTTCATTTTTCCACGGACGAAGCTATTACCCTCGAAAACTAAAACTTTTGACATAGGAAAAGAGCCTTTAATCACATTCTTTACCATGTGCAATCATAAAATAGTCTAATATCTTCATTTTTTCCACAGACATAGCTATTACCCTCGAAAACTAAAACTTTTGACATAGGAAAAGAGCCTTTAATCACATTCTTTACCATGTGCAATCATAAAATAGTCTAAGATTATCTTTTTTTCAACATACGTAGCTCTTACCCCCGAAAACTAAAATTTTTGACATAGGAAAAGAGCCTTTATTCACATTCTTTACCATGTGCAATAATAAAATAGTCTAATACCTTCATTTTTTCCACAGACATAGCTATTACCCTCGAAAACTAAAACTTTTGAGATAGGAAAAGAGCCTTTAATCACATTCTTTACCATGTTCAATCATAAAATAGTCTAATATCTTCATTTTTTCCACATACATAGCTATTACCCTCGAAAACTAAAACTTTTGACATAGGAAAAGAGCCTTTAATCACATTCTTTACCATGTGCAATCATAAAATAGTCTAATATCTTCATTTTTTCCACGGACGAAGCTATTACCCTCGAAAACTAAAACTTTTGAAATAGGAAAAGAGCCTTTAATCAGATTCTTTACCATGTGCAATCATAAAATAGTCTAATATCTTCATTTTTTCCACGGACGAAGCTATTACCCTCGAAAACTAAAACTTTTGACATAGGAAAAGAGCCTTTAATCACATTCTTTACCATGTGCAATCATAAAATAGTCTAGTATCTTCATTTTTTCCACGGACGAACCTATTACCCCCCGAAAACTAAAACTTTTGACATAGGAAAAGAGCCTTTAATCACAGTCTTTACCATGTGCAATCATAAAATAGTCTAATATCTTCATTTTTTCAACATACGTAGCTCTTACCCCCGAAAACTAAAACTTTTGAAATACTAAAAGAGCCTTAAATCACATTCTTTACCATGTGCAATCATAAAATAGTCTAATATCATCATTTTTTCCACAGACATAGCTCTTACCCCCGAAAACTAAAACTTTTGAAATAGGATAAGAGCCTTTAATCACATTCTTTACCATTTGCAATCGTAAAATAGTCTAATATCTTCATTTTTTCCACGGATATAGCTATTACCCTCGAAAACTAAAACTTTTGACATAGGAAAAGAGCCTTTAATCACATACTTTACCATATGCAATCATAAAATAGTCTAATATCTTCATTTTTTTCCACAGACATAGCTATTACCCTCGAAAACAAAACTTTTGAAATAGGAAAAGAGCCTTTAATCACATTCTTTACCATGTGCAATCATAAAATAGTCTAATATCTTCATTTTTTCCACGGACGAAGCTATTACCCTCGAAAACTAAAACTTTTGACATAGGAAAAAAGCCTTTAATCACATTCTTTACCATGTGCAATCAAAAAATAGTCTAATATCTTCATTTTTTCCGCAGACATAGCTATTACCCTCAAAAACTAAAAGTTTTGACATAGGAAAAGAGCCTTTAATCACATTCTTTCCCATGTGCAATCATAAAATAGTCTAATATCTTCATTTTTTCCACAGACATAGCTATTACCCTCGAAAACTAAAACTTTTGACATAGGAAAAGAGCCTTTAATCACATACTTTACCATATGCAATCATAAAATAGTCCAATATCTTCATTTTTTCCACGGACGAAGCTATTACCCCGAAAACTAAAACTTTTGACATAGGATAAGAGCCTTTAATCACATTCTTTACCATGTGCAATCATAAAATAGTCTAATATCTTCATTTTTTCAACATACGTAGCTATTACCCTCGAAAACTAAAACTTTTGACATAGGAAAAGAGCCTTTAATCACATTCTTTACCATGTACAATCATAAAATAGTCTAATATCTTCATTTTTTCCACAAACATAGCTATTCCCCTCGAAAACTAAAACTTTTGAAATAGTAAAAGAGCCTTTAATCAGATTCTTTACCATGTGCAATCATAAATAGTCTAATATCTTCATTTTTTCCACGGACGAAGCTATTACCCTCGAAAACTAAAACTTTTGACATAGGAAAAGAGCCTTTAATCACATTCTTTACCATTTGCAATCATAAAATAGTCTAATATCTTCATTTTTTCAACATACGTAGCTCTAACCCCCGAAAACTAAAACTTTTGAAATAGGAAAAGAGCCTTTAATCACATTCTTTACCATGTGCAATCATAAAATAGTCTAATATCTTCATTTTTTCCACGGACGAAGCTATTACCCTCGAAAACTAAAACTTTTGACATAGGAAAAGAGCCTTTAATCACATTCTTTACCATGTGCAATCATAAAATAGTCTAATATCTTCATTTTTTCCACGGACGAAGCTATTACCCCCGAAAACTAAAACTTTTGACATAGGAAAAGAGCCTTTAATCACATTCTTTACCATGTGCAATCATAAAATAGTCTAATATCTTCATTTTTTCCACAGACATAGCTCTTACCCCGAAAACTAAAACTTTTGAAATAGGAAAGAGCCTTTAATCACATTCTTTACCATGTGCAATCATAAAATAGTCTAATATCTTCATTTTTTCCACAGATATAGCTCTTACCCCCGAAAACTAAAACTTTTGACATAGGAAAAGAGCCTTTAATCACATTCTTTACCATGTGCAATCAATAAAATAGTCTAATATCTTCATTTTTTCCACAGACATAGCTATTACCCTCGAAAACTAAAACTTTTGACATAGGAAAAGAGCCTTTAATCACATTCTTTACCATGTGCAATCATAAAATAGTCTAATATCTTCATTTTTTCCACAGACATAGCTATTACCCTCGAAAACTAAAACTTTTGACATAGGAAAAGAGCCTTTAATCACATTCTTTACCATGTGCAATCATAAAATAGTCTAATATCTTCATTTTTTCCCAGACATAGCTATTACCCTCGAAAACTAAAACTTTTGAATAGGAAAAGAGCCTTTAATCACATTCTTTACCATGTGCAATCATAAAATAGTCTAATATCTTCATTTTTTCCACAGACATAGCTATTACCCTCGAAAACTAAACTTTTGACATAGGAAAAGAGCCTTTAATCACATTCTTTACCATGTGCAATCATAAAATAGTCTAATATCTTCATTTTTTCCACGGACATAGCTATTACCCTCGAAAACTAAAACTTTTGACATAGGAAAGAGCCTTTAATCACATTCTTTACCATGTGCAATCATAAAATAGTCTAATATCTTCATTTTTTCAACATACGTAGCTATTACCCCGAAAACTAAAACTTTTGACATAGGAAAAGAGCCTTTAATCACATTCTTTACCATGTGCAATCATAAAATAGTCTAATATCTTCATTTTTTCCACAGACATAGCTATTACCCTTGAAAACTAAAACTTTTGACATAGGAAAAGAGCCTTTAATCACATTCTTTACCATGTGCAATCATAAAATAGTCTAATATCTTCATTTTTTCACAGACGTAGCTATTACCCCGAAAACTAAAATTTTTGACATAGGAAAAGAGCCTTTAATCACATTCTTTACCATGTGCAATCATAAAATAGTCTAATATCTTCATTTTTTCCACAGACATAGCTATTACCCCGAAAACTAAAACTTTTGACATAGGAAAAGAGCCTTTAATCACATTCTTTACCATATGCAATCATAAAATAGTCTAATATCTTCATTTTTTCCACAGACATAGCTATTACCCTGAAAACTAAAACTTTTGACATAGGAAAAGAGCCTTTAATCACATTCTTTACCATGTGCAATCATAAAATAGTCTAATATCTTCATTTTTTCCACAGACATAGCTATTACCCCAAAAAACTAAAACTTTTGACATAGGAAAAGAGCCTTTAATCACATTCTTTACCATTGCAATCATAAAATAGTCTAATATCTTCATTTTTTCCACAGACATAGCTATTACCCTTGAAAACTAAAACTTTTGACATAGGAAAAGAGCCTTTAATCACATTCTTTACCATGTGCAATCATAAAATAGTCTAATATCTTCATTTTTTCCACAGACATAGCTATTACCCTCGAAAACTAAAACTTTTGACATAGGAAAAGAGCCTTTAATCACATTCTTTACCATGTGCAATCATAAAAGAGTCTAATATCTTCATTTTTTCCACAGACATAGCTATTACCCTGAAAACTAAAACTTTTGACATAGGAAAAGAGCCTTTAATCACATTCTTTACCATGTGCAATCATAAAATAGTCTAATATCTTCATTTTTTCCACAGACATAGCTATTACCCTCGAAAACTAAAACTTTTGACATAGGAAAGAGCCTTTAATCACATTCTTTACCATGTGCAATCATAAAATAGTCTAATATCTTCATTTTTTCCACAGACGTAGCTATTACCCTGAAAACTAAAACTTTTGACATAGGAAAAGAGCCTTTAATCACATTCTTTACCATGTGCAATCATAAAATAGTCTAATATCTTCATTTTTTCCACGGACGAAGCTATTACCCCTCGAAAACTAAAACTTTTGAATAGGAAAAGAGCCTTTAATCACATTCTTTACAATGTGCAATCATTAAATAGTCTAATATCTTCATTTTTTCCACGGACGAAGCTATTACCCTCGAAAACTAAAACTTTTGACATAGGAAAAGAGCCTTTAATCACATTCTTTACCATTTGCAATCATAAAATAGTCTAATATCTTCATTTTTTCACATACATAGCTCTTACCCCCGAAAACTAAACTTTTGAAATAGGAAAAGAGCCTTTAATCACATTCTTTACCATGTGCAATCATAAAATAGTCTAATATCTTCATTTTTTCCACAGACATAGCTATTACCCTCGAAAACTAAAACTTTTGAATAGGAAAGAGCCTTTAATCACATTCTCTACCATGTGCAATCATAAAATAGTCTAATATCTTCATTTTTTCCACGGACATAGCTATTACCCTCGAAAACTAAAACTTTTGACATAGGAAAAGAGCCTTTAATCACATTCTTTACCATTTGCAATCATAAAATAGTCTAATATCTTCATCTTTTCTACAGACGATAGCTATTACCCCCGAAAACTAAAACTTTTGAGATAGGAAAAGAGCCTTTAATCACATTCTTTACCATGTGCAATCATAAAATAGTCTAATATCTTCATTTTTTCCAGACATAGCTATTACCCTCGAAAACTAAAACTTTTGACATAGGAAAAGAGCCTTTAATCACATTCTTTACCATGTGCAATCATAAAATAGTCTAATATCTTCATTTTTTCCACGGACGAAGCTATTACCCTCGAAAACTAAAACTTTTGACATAGGAAAAGAGCCTTTAATCACATTCTTTACCATGTGCAATCATAAAATAGTCTAATATCTTCATTTTTTCCACAGACATAGCTATTACCCTCGAAAACTAAAACTTTTGACATAGGAAAAGAGCCTTTAATCACATTCTTTACCATGTGCAATCATAAAATAGTCTAATATCTTCATTTTTTCCACGGACGAAGCTATTACCCCCGAAAACTAAAACTTTTGACATAGGAAAAGAGCCTTTAATCACATTCTTTACCATGTGCAATCATAAAATAGTCTAATATCTTCATTTTTTCCACAGACATAGCTATTACCCTCGAAAACTAAAACTTTTGACATAGGAAAAGAGCCTTTAATCACATTCTTTACCATGTGCAATCATAAAATAGTCTAATATCTTCATTTTTTCCACAGACATAGCTATTACCCGAAAACTAAAACTTTTGACATAGGAAAAGAGCCTTTAATCACACTCTTTACCATGTGCAATCATAAAATAGTCTAATATCTTCATTTTTTCCACGGATATAGCTATTACCCTCGAAAACTAAAACTTTTGACATAGGAAAAGAGCCTTTAATCACATTCTTTACCATATGCAATCATAAAATAGTCTAATATCTTCATTTTTTCCACAGACATAGCTATTACCCTCGAAAACAAACTTTTGACATAGGAAAAGAGCCTTTAATCACATTCTTTACCATGTGCAATCATAAAATAGTCTAATATCTTCATTTTTTCCACGGAGAAGCTATTACCCCGAAAACTAAAACTTTTGACATAGGAAAAGAGCCTTTAATCACATTCTTTACCATGTGCAATCATAAAATAGTCTAATATCTTCATTTTTTCCACAGACATAGCTATTACCCTCGAAAACTAAAACTTTTGACATAGGAAAAGAGCCTTTAATCACATTCTTTACCATGTGCAATCATAAAATAGTCTAATATCTTCATTTTTTCCACAGACATAGCTATTACCCTCGAAAACTAAAACTTTTGACATAGGAAAAGAGCCTTTAATCACATTCTTTACCATGTGCAATCATAAAATAGTCTAATATCTTCATTTTTTCCACGGACGAAGCTATTACCCCGAAAACTAAAACTTTTGACATAGGAAAGAGCCTTTAATCACATTCTTTACCATGTGCAATCATAAAATAGTCTAATATCTTCATTTTTTCCACAGACGTAGCTATTACCCTCGAAAACTAAAACTTTTGACATAGGAAAAGAGCCTTTAATCACATTCTTTACCATGTGCAATCATAAAATAGTCTAATATCTTCATTTTTTCCACAACATAGCTATTCCCCTCGAAAACTAAAACTTTTGAAATAGGTAAAAGAGCCTTTAATCAGATTCTTTACCATGTGCAATCATAAAATAGTCTAATATCTTCATTTTTTCCACGGACGAAGCTATTACCCCCGAAAACCAAAACTTTTGACATAGGAAAAGAGCCATTAATCACATTCTTTACCATGTGCAATCATAAAATAGTCTAATATCTTCATTTTTTCCACATACGAAGCTATTACCCCCGAAAACTAAAACTTTTGAATAGGAAAAGAGCCTTTAATCACATTCTTTACCATGTGCAATCATAAAATAGTCTAATATCTTCATTTTTTCCACGGACGAAGCTATTACCCTCGAAAACTAAAACTTTTGACATAGGAAAAGAGCCTTTAATCACATTCTTTACCATGTGCAATCATAAAATAGTCTAATATCTTCATTTTTTCAACATACGTAGCTCTACCCCCGAAAACTAAAACTTTTGACATAGGAAAAGAGCCTTTAATCACATTCTTTACCATGTGCAATCATAAAATAGTCTAATATCTTCATTTTTTCCACGGACGAAGCTATTACCCTCGAAAACTAAAACTTTTGAAATAGGAAAAGAGCCTTTAATCACATTCTTTACCATGTGCAATCATAAAATAGTCTAATATCTTCATTTTTTCCACAGATAGCTATTACCCTCGAAAACTAAAACTTTTGACATAGGAAAAGAGCCTTTAATCACATTCTTTACCATGTGCAATCATAAAATAGTCTAATATCTTCATTTTTTCCACAGACATAGCTATTACCCTCGAAAACTAAAACTTTTGACATAGGAAAAGAGCCTTTAATCACATTCTTTACCATGTGCAATCATAAAATAGTCTAATATCTTCATTTTTTCCACAGACATAGCTATTACCCTCGAAAACTAAAACTTTTGACATAGGAAAAGAGCCTTTAATCACATTCTTTACCATGTGCAATCATAAAATAGTCTAATATCTTCATTTTTTCCACACGTAGCTATTACCCTCGAAAACTAAAACTTTTGACATAGGAAAAGAGCCTTTAATCACATTCTTTACCATGTGCAATCATAAAATAGTCTAATATCTTCATTTTTTCCACACATATCTATTACCCTCGAAAACTAAAACTTTTGACATAGGAAAAGAGCCTTTAATCACATTCTTTACCATGTGCAATCATAAAATAGTCTAATATCTTCATTTTTTCCACAGACATAGCTATTACCCTTGAAAACTAAATACTTTTGACATAGGAAAAGAGCCTTTAATCACATTCTTTACCATGTGCAATCATAAAATAGTCTAATATCTTCATTTTTTCACGGACGAAGCTATTACCCTCGAAAACTAAAACTTTTGACATAGGAAAAGAGCCTTTAATCACATTCTTTACCATATGCAATCATAAAATAGTCTAATATCTTCATTTTTTCCACAGACATAGCTATTACCCTCGAAAACAAAACTTTTGAAATAGAAAAAGAGCCTTTAATCACATTCTTTACCATATGCAATCATAAAATAGTCTAATATCTTCATTTTTTCCACGGACATAGCTATTACCCTCGAAAACTAAAACTTTTGACATAGGAAAAGAGCCTTTAATCACATTCTTTACCATGTGCAATCATAAAATAGTCTAATATCTTCATTTTTTCCACAGACATAGCTATTACCCTCGAAAACTAAAACTTTTGAAATAGGAAAAGAGCCTTTAATCACATTCTTTACCATGTGCAATCATAAAATAGTCTAATATCTTCATTTTTTCCACAGACGAAGCTATTACCCTCGAAAACTAAAACTTTTGACATAGGAAAAGAGCCTTTAATCACATTCTTTACCATGTGCAATCATAAAATAGTCTAATATCTTCATTTTTTCCACGGACATAGCTATTACCCTCGAAAACTAAAACTTTTGACATAGGAAAAGAGCCTTTAATCACATTCTTTACCATGTGCAATCATAAAATAGTCTAATATCTTCATTTTTTCCACAGACATAGCTATTACCCTCGAAAACTAAAACTTTTGACATAGGAAAAGAGCCTTTAATCACATTCTTTACCATGTGCAATCATAAAATAGTCTAATATCTTCATTTTTTCCACAGACATAGCTATTACCCTCGAAAACTAAAACTTTTGAAATAGGAAAAGAGCCTTTAATCACATTCTTTACCATGTGCAATCATAAAATAGTCTAATATCTTCATTTTTTCCACGGACATAGCTATTACCCTCGAAAACTAAAACTTTTGACATAGGAAAAGAGCCTTTAATCACATTCTTTACCATGTGCAATCATAAAATAGTCTAATATCTTCATTTTTTCCACAGACATAGCTATTACCCTCGAAAACTAAAACTTTTGACATAGGAAAAGAGCCTTTAATCACATTCTTTACCATGTGCAATCATAAAATAGTCTAATATCTTCATTTTTTCCACAGACATAGCTATTACCCTTGAAAACTAATACTTTTGACATAGGAAAAGAGCCTTTAATCACATTCTTTACCATGTGCAATCATAAAATAGTCTAATATCTTCATTTTTTCCACAGACATAGCTATTACCCTCGAAAACTAAAACTTTTGACATAGGAAAAGAGCCTTTAATCACATTCTTTACCATGTGCAATCATAAAATAGTCTAATATCTTCATTTTTTCCACAGACATAGCTATTACCCTCGAAAACTAAACTTTTGACATAGGAAAAGAGCCTTTAATCACATTCTTTACCATGTGCAATCATAAAATAGTCTAATATCTTCATTTTTTCCACAGACATAGCTATTACCCCGAAAACTAAAACTTTTGACATAGGAAAAGAGCCTTTAATCACATTCCTTACCATGTGCAATCATAAAATAGTCTAATATCTTCATTTTTTCCACAGACATAGCTATTACCCTCGAAAACTAAAACTTTTGACATAGGAAAAGAGCCTTTAATCACATTCTTTACCATGTGCAATCATAAAATAGTCTAATATCTTCATTTCTTCCACAGACATAGCTATTACCCTTGAAAACTAAAATACTTTTGACATAGGAAAAGAGCCTTTAATCACATTCTTTACCATGTGCAATCATAAAATAGTCTAATATCTTCATTTTTTCCACGGACGAAGCTATTACCCTCGAAAACTAAAACTTTTGACATAGGAAAAGAGCCTTTAATCACATTCTTTACCATATGCAATCATAAAATAGTCTAATATCTTCATTTTTTCCACAGACATAGCTATTACCCTCGAAAACTAAAACTTTTGACATAGGAAAAGAGCCTTTAATCACATTCTTTACCATGTGCAATCATAAAATAGTCTAATATCTTCATTTTTTCCACGGACGAAGCTATTACCCTCGAAAACTAAAACTTTTGAAATAGGAAAAGAGCCTTTAATCACATTCTTTACCATGTGCAATCATAAAATAGTCTAATATCTTCATTTTTTCCACAGACATAGCTATTACCCTCGAAAACTAAAACTTTTGACATAGGAAAAGAGCCTTTAATCACATTCTTTACCATGTGCAATCATAAAATAGTCTAATATCTTCATTTTTTCCACAGACATAGCTATTACCCTCGAAAACTAAAACTTTTGACATAGGAAAAGAGCCTTTAATCACATTCTTTACCATGTGCAATCATAAAATAGTCTAATATCTTCATTTTTTCCACATACGTAGCTATTACCCTCGAAAACTAAAACTTTTGAAATAGGAAAAGAGCCTTTAATCACATTCTTTACCATGTGCAATCATAAAATAGTCTAATATCTTCATTTTTTCCACAGACATAGCTATTACCCCTCGAAAACTAAAACTTTTGAAATAGGAAAAGAGCCTTTAATCACATTCTTTACCATGTGCAATCATAAAATAGTCTAATATCTTCATTTTTTCCACAGACATAGCTATTACCCTCGAAAACTAAAACTTTTGACATAGGAAATGAGCCTTTAATCACATTCTTTACCATGTGCAATCATAAAATAGTCTAATATCTTCATTTTTTCCACAGACATAGCTATTACCCTCGAAAACTAAAACTTTTGAAATAGGAAAAGAGCCTTTAATCACATTCTTTACCATGTGCAATCATAAAATAGTCTAATATCTTCATTTTTTCCACAGACATAGCTATTACCCTCGAAAACTAAAACTTTTGACATAGGAAAAGAGCCTTTAATCACATTCTTTACCATGTGCAATCATAAAATAGTCCAATATCTTCATTTTTTCCACGTACGTAGCTATTACCCCGAAAACTAAAACTTTTGACATAGGAAAAGAGCCTTTAATCACATTCTTTACCATGTGCAATCATAAAATAGTCTAATATCTTCATTTTTTCCACAGACATAGCTATTACCCTCGAAAACTAAAACTTTTGACATAGGAAAAGAGCCTTTAATCACATTCTTTACCATGTGCAATCATAAAATAGTCTAATATCTTCATTTTTTCCACGGACGATAGCTATTACCCTCGAAAACTAAAACTTTTGACATAGGAAAAGAGCCTTTAATCACATTCTTTACCATGTGCAATCATAAAATAGTCTAATATCTTCATTTTTTCCACAGACATAGCTATTACCCTCGAAAACTAAAACTTTTGACATAGGAAAAGAGCCTTTAATCACATTCTTTACCATGTGCAATCATAAAATAGTCTAATATCTTCATTTTTTCCACAGACATAGCTATTACCCTCGAAAACTAAAACTTTTGACATAGGAAAAGAGCCTTTAATCACATTCTTTACCATGTGCAATCATAAAATAGTCTAATATCTTCATTTTTTCCACGGACGAAGCTATTACCCTCGAAAACTAAAACTTTTGACATAGGAAAAGAGCCTTTAATCACATTCTTTACCATGTGCAATCATAAAATAGTCTAATATCTTCATTTTTTCCACGGACGTAGCTATTACCCTCGAAAACTAAAACTTTTGACATAGGAAAAGAGCCTTTAATCACATTCTTTACCATGTGCAATCATAAAATAGTCTAATATCTTCATTTTTTCCACGGACATAGCTATTACCCTCGAAAACTAAAACTTTTGACATAGGAAAAGAGCCTTTAATCACATTCTTTACCATGTGCAATCATAAAATAGTCTAATATCTTCATTTTTTCCAACATAGCTAGCTTACCCCGAAAACTAAAACTTTTGACATAGGAAAAGAGCCTTTAATCACATTCTTTACCATGTGCAATCATAAAATAGTCTAATATCTTCATTTTTTCAATATACGTAGCTATTACCCTCGAAAACTAAAACTTTTGACATAGGAAAAGAGCCTTTAATCACATTCTTTACCATGTGCAATCATAAAATAGTCTAATATCTTCATTTTTTCCACAGTCATAGCTATTACCCTTGAAAACTAAAACTTTTGACAATAGGAAAAGAGCCTTTAATCACATTCTTTACCATGTGCAATCATAAAATAGTCTAATATCTTCATTTTTTCCACGGACGAAGCTATTACCCTCGAAAACTAAAACTTTTGACATAGGAAAAGAGCCTTTAATCACATTCTTTACCATGTGCAATCATAAAATAGTCTAATATCTTCATTTTTTCCACAGACATAGCTATTACCCTGAAAATAAAACTTTTGACATAGGAAAAGAGCCTTTAATCACATTCTTTACCATGTGCAATCATAAAATTGTCTAATATCTTCATTTTTTCCACAGACATAGCTATTACCCTCAAAACTAAAACTTTTGACATAGGAAAAGAGCCTTTAATCACATTCTTTACCATGTGCAATCATAAAATAGTCTAATATCTTCATTTTTTCCACAGACATAGCTATTACCCTCGAAAACTAAAACTTTTGACATAGGAAAAGAGCCTTTAATCACATTCTTTACCATGTGCAATCATAAAATAGTCTAATATCTTCATTTTTTCCACAGACATAGCTATTACCCTCGAAAACAAAAACTTTTGAAATAGGAAAAGAGCCTTTAATCACATTCTTTACCATGTGCAATCATAAAATAGTCTAATATCTTCATTTTTTCCACGGACGAAGCTATTACCCTCGAAAACTAAAACTTTTAACATAGGAAAAGAGCCTTTAATCACATTCTTTACCATTTGCAATCATAAAATAGTCTAATATCTTCATTTTTTCCACATACGTAGCTATTAACCCTCGAAAACTAAAACTTTTGAAATAGGAAAAGAGCCTTTAATCACATTCTTTACCATGTGCAATCATAAAATAGTCTAATATCTTCATTTTTTCCGCGGACATAGCTATTACCCTCGAAAACTAAAACTTTTGACATAGGAAAAGAGCCTTTAATCACATTCTTTACCATGTGCAATCATAAAATAGTCTAATATCTTCATTTTTTCAACATACGTAGCTCTTACCCCCGAAAACTAAAACTTTTGAAATAGGAAAAGAGCCTTTAATCACATTCTTTACCATGTGCAATCATAAAATAGTCTAATATCTTCATTTTTTCCACAGACATAGCTCTTACCCCGAAAACTAAAACTTTTGACATAGGAAAAGAGCCTTTAATCACATTCTTTACCATGTGCAATCATAAAATAGTCTAATATCTTCATTTTTTCCACGGACGAAGCTATTACCCTCGAAAACTAAAACTTTTGACATAGGAAAAGAGCCTTTAATCACATTCTTTACCATGTGCAATCATAAAATAGTCTAATATCTTCATTTTTTCCACAGACATAGCTATTACCCTCGAAAACTAAAACTTTTGACATAGGAAAAGAGCCTTTAATCACATTCTTTACCATGTGCAATCATAAAATAGTCTAATATCTTCATTTTTTCCACAGACATAGCTATTACCCTCAAAAACTAAAACTTTTGACATAGGAAAAGAGCCTTTAATCACATTCTTTACCATGTGCAATCATAAAATAGTCTAATATCTTCATTTTTTCCACAGACATAGCTATTACCCTCAAAAACTAAAACTTTTGACATAGGAAAAGAGCCTTTAATCACATTCTTTACCATGTGCAATCATAAAATAGTCTAATATCTTCATTTTTTCAACATACGTAGCTATTACCCTGAAAACTAAAACTTTTGACATAGGAAAAGAGCCTTTAATCACATTCTTTACCATGTGCAATCATAAAATAGTCTAATATCTTCATTTTTTCCACGGACATAGCTATTACCCTCGAAAACTAAAACTTTTGACATAGGAAAAGAGCCTTTAATCACATTCTTTACCATGTGCAATCATAAAATAGTCTAATATATTCATATTTTCAACATATGTAGCTCTACCCCCGAAAACTAAAACTTTTGAAATAGGAAAAGAGCCTTTAATCACATTCTTTACCATGTGCAATCATAAAATAGTCTAATATCTTCATTTTTTCCACGGACATAGCTATTACCCTCGAAAACTAAAACTTTTGACATAGGAAAAGAGCCTTTAATCACATTCTTTACCATGTGCAATCATAAAATAGTCTAATATCTTCATTTTTTCCACGGACGATAGCTAGCTTACCCTCGAAAACTAAAACTTTTGACATAGGAAAAGAGCCTTTAATCACATTCTTTACCATGTGCAATCGTAAAATAGTCTAATATCTTCATTTTTTCCACGGACATAGCTATTACCCTCGAAAACTAAAACTTTTGACATAGGAAAAGAGCCTTTAATCAGATTCTTTACCATGTGCAATCATAAAATAGTCTAATATCTTCATTTTTTCCACGGACGAAGCTATTACCCTCGAAAACTAAAACTTTTGACATAGGAAAAGAGCCTTTAATCACATTCTTTACCATGTGCAATCATAAAATAGTCTAATATCTTCATTTTTTCAACATACGTAGCTATTCCCCTCGAAAACTAAAACTTTTAAAATAGGAAAAGAGCCTTTAATCACATTCTTTACCATGTGCAATCATAAAATAGTCTAATATCTTCATTTTTTCCACGGAACGATAGCTATTACCCTCGAAAACTAAAACTTTTGACATACGAAAAGAGCCTTTAATCACATTCTTTACCATGTGCAATCATAAAATAGTCGAAATCTTCATTTTTTCAACATACGTAGCTCTTACCCCCGAAAACTAAAACTTTTGAAATAGGAAAAGAGCCTTTAATCACATTCTTTACCATGTGCAATCATAAAATAGTCGAAGATCTTCATTTTTTCAACATAGCTAGCTTAGCCCCGAAAACTAAAACTTTTGAAATAGGAAAAGAGCCTTTAATCACATTATTTACCATGAGCAATCATAAAATAGTCTAATATCTTCATTTTTTCCACATACATAGCTATTACCCTCGAAAACTAAAACTTTTGACATAGGAAAAGAGCCTTTAATCACATTCTTTACCATGAGCAATCATAAAATAGTCTAATATCTTCATTTTTTCCACAGACATAGCTATTACCCTCGAAAACTAAAACTTCTTACATATGAAAAGAGCCTTTAATCACATTCTTTACCATGTGCAATCATAAAATAGTCTAATATCTTCATTTTTCCCACGGATGAAGCTATTACCCTCGAAAACTAAAACTTTTGACATAGGAAAAGAGCCTTTAATCACATTCTTTACCATGTGCAATCATAAAATAGTCGAAGATCTTCATTTTTTCAACATACGTAGCTCTTACCCCCGAAAACTAAAACTTTTGAAATAGGAAAAGAGCCTTTAATCACATTATTTACCATGAGCAATCATAAAATAGTCTAATATCTTCAATTTTTCCACGGACATAGCTATTACCCTCGAAAACTAAAACTTTTGACATAGGAAAAGTGCCTTTAATCACATTCTTTACCATGTGCAATCATAAAATAGTCGAAATATCTTCATTTTTTCAACATACGTAGCTCTTGCCCCCGAAAACTAAAACTTTTGAAATAGGAAAAGAGCCTTTAATCACATTCTTTACCATGTGCAATCATAAAATAGTCTAATATCTTCATTTTTTCCACGGACGAAGCTCTTACCCCCGAAAACTAAAACTTTTGACATCGGAAAAGAGCCTTTAATCACATTCTTTACCATGTGCAATCATAAAATAGTCTAATATCGTCATTTTTTCAACATACGTAGCTCTTACCCCCGAAAACTAAAACTTTTGAAATAGGAAAAGAGCCTTTAATCACATTCTTTACCATGTGCAATCATAAAATAGTCTAATATCTTCATTTTTTCCACAGACATAGCTATTACCCTCGAAAACTAAAACTTCTGACATATGAAAAGAGCCTTTAATCACATTCTTTACCATGTGCAATCATAAAATAGTCTAATATCTTCATTTTTTCCACGGACGAAGCTATTACCCTCGAAAACTAAAACTTTTGACATAGGAAAAGAGCCTTTAATCACATTCTTTACCATGTGCAATCATAAAATAGTCTAATATCTTCATTTTTTCCACGGACGAAGCTATTACCCCGAAAACTAAAACTTTTGACATAGGAAAAGAGCCTTTAATCACATTCTTTACCATGTGCAATCATAAAATAGTCTAATATCGTCATTTTTTCAACATAAGTAGCTCTTACCCCCGAAAACTAAAACTTTTGAAATAGGAAAAGAGCCTTTAATCACATTCTTTACCATGTGCAATCATAAAATAGTCTAATATCTTCATTTTTTCCACAGACATAGCTATTACCCTCGAAAACTAAAACTTTTGACATAGGAAAAGAGCCTTTAATCACATTCTTTACCATGTGCAATCATAAAATAGTCTAATATCTTCATTTTTTCCACGGACGAAGCTATTACCCTCGAAAACTAAAACTTTTGACATAGGAAAAGAGCCTTTAATCACATTCTTTACCATGTGCAATCATAAAATAGTCTAATATCTTCATTTTTTCAACAGACATAGCTATTACCCTCGAAAACTAAAACTTTTGAAATAGGAAAAGAGCCTTTAATCACATTCTTTACCATGTGCAATCATAAAATAGTCTTATATCTTCATTTTTTCCACGGACGAAGCTATTACCCTCGAAAACTAAAAGACTTTTGACATAGGAAAAGAGCCTTTAATCACATTCTTTACCATTTGCAATCATAAAATAGTCTAATATCTTCATTTTTTCAGACATAGCTATTACCCCTCGAAAACTAAAACTTTTGAATAGGAAAAGAGCCTTTAATCACATTCTTTACCATGTGCAATCATAAAATAGTCTAATATCTTCATTTTTTCCACGGACATAGCTATTACCCTCGAAAACTAAAACTTTTGACATAGGAAAAGAGCCTTTAATCACATTCTTTACCATGTGCAATCATAAAATAGTCTAATATCTTCATTTTTTCAACATACGTAGCTCTTACCCCGAAAACTAAAACTTTTGAATAGGAAAAGAGCCTTTAATCACATTCTTTACCATGTAGCAATCATAAAATAGTCTAATATCTTCATTTTTTCCACGGACATAGCTATTACCCTCGAAAACTAAAACTTTTGACATAGGAAAAGAGCCTTTAATCACATTCTTTACCATGTGCAATCATAAAATAGTCTAATATCTTCATTTTTTCCACGGACGAAGCTATTACCCTCGAAAACTAAAACTTTTGACATAGGAAAAGAGCCTTTAATCACATTCTTTACCATGTGCAATCATAAAATAGTCTAATATCTTCATTTTTTCCACAGACATACGCTATTACCCTCGAAAACTAAAACTTTTACATAGGAAAAGAGCCTTTAATCACATTCTTTACCATGTGCAATCATAAAATAGTCTAATATCTTCATTTTTTCACGGACATAGCTATTACCCTCGAAAACTAAAACTTTGACATAGGAAAAGAGCCTTTAATCACATTCTTTACCATGTGCAATCATAAAATAGTCTAATATCTTCATTTTTTCACAGACGTAGCTATTACCCTCGAAAACTAAAACTTTTGACATAGGAAAAGAGCCTTTAATCACATTCTTTACCATGTGCAATCATAAAATAGTCTAATATCTTCATTTTTTCCACATACGTAGCTATTACCCTCGAAAACTAAAACTTTGACATAGGAAAAGAGCCTTTAATCACATTCTTTACCATGTGCAATCATAAAATAGTCTAATATCTTCATTTTTTCCACAGACATAGCTATTACCCTCGAAAACTAAAACTTTTGACATAGGAAAAGAGCCTTTAATCACATTCTTTACCATGTGCAATCATAAAATAGTCTAATATCTTCATTTTTTCCACAGACATAGCTATTACCCGAAAACTAAAACTTTTGACATAGGAAAAGAGCCTTTAATCACATTCTTTACCATGTGCAATCATAAAATAGTCTAATATCTTCATTTTTTCCACGGACGAAGCTATTACCCCCGAAAACTAAAACTTTTGAATAGGAAAAGAGCCTTTAATCACATTCTATACCATGTGCAATCATAATATAGTCTAATATCTTCATTTTTTCCACAGACATAGCTATTACCCTGAAAACTAAAACTTTTGACATAGGAAAAGAGCCTTTAATCACATTCTTTACCATGTGCAATCATAAAATAGTCTAATATCTTCATTTTTTCCACAGACATAGCTATTACCCTCGAAAACTAAAACTTTTGACATAGGAAAAGAGCCTTTAATCACATTCTTTACCATGTGCAATCATAAAATAGTCTAATATCTTCATTTTTTCCACAGACATAGCTATTACCCTCGAAAACTAAAACTTTTGACATAGGAAAAGAGCCTTTAATCACATTCTTTACCATGTGCAATCATAAAATAGTCTAATATCTTCATTTTTTCCACGGACATAGCTATTACCCTCGAAAACTAAAACTTTTGACATAGGAAAAGAGCCTTTAATCACATTCTTTACCATTGCAATCATAAAATAGTCTAATATCTTCATTTTTTCCACAACATAGCTATTACCCTTGAAAACTAAAACTTTTGACATAGGAAAAGAGCCTTTAATCACATTCTTTACCATGTGCAATCATAAAATAGTCTAATATCTTCATTTTTTCCACGGACATAGCTATTACCCTCGAAAACTAAAACTTTTGACATAGGAAAAGAGCCTTTAATCACATTCTTTACCATGTGCAATCATAAAATAGTCTAATTTCTTCATTTTTTTCCACAGACATAGCTATTACCCCGAAAACTAAAACTTTTGACATAGGAAAAGAGCCTTTAATCACATTCTTTACCATTTGCAATCATAAAATTGTCTAATATCTTCATTTTTTCCACAGACATAGCTATTACCCTGAAAACTAAAACTTTTGACATAGGAAAAGAGCCTTTAATCACATTCTTTACCATGTGCAATCATAAAATAGTCTAATATCTTCATTTTTTCCACAGACATAGCTATTACCCTCGAAAACTAAAACTTTTGACATAGGAAAAGAGCCTTTAATCACATTCTTACCATGTGCAATCATAAAATAGTCTATATCTTCATTTTTTCCACAGACATAGCTATTACCCTGAAAACTAAAACTTTTGACATAGGAAAAGAGCCTTTAATCACATTCTTTACCATTGCAATCATAAAATAGTCTAATATCTTCATTTTTTCCACGGACGAAGCTATTACCCCGAAAACTAAAACTTTTGACATAGGAAAAGAGCCTTTAATCACATTCTTTACCATGTTGCAATCATAAAATAGTCTAATATCTTCATTTTTTCCACAGACATAGCTATTACCCTCGAAAACTAAAACTTTTGACATAGGAAAAGAGCCTTTAATCACATTCTTTACCATGTGCAATCATAAAATAGTCTAATATCTTCATTTTTTCCACGGACGAAGCTATTACCCTCGAAAACTAAAACTTTTGAAATAGGAAAAGAGCCTTTAATCAGATTCTTTACCATGTGCAATCATAAAATAGTCTAATATCTTCATTTTTTTCCACGGACGAAGCTATTACCCTCGAAAACTAAAACTTTTGACATAGGAAAAGAGCCTTTAATCACATTCTTTACCATGTGCAATCATAAAATAGTCTAGTATCTTCATTTTTTCCACGGACGAAGCTATTACCCCCGAAAACTAAAACTTTTGACATAGGAAAAGAGCCTTTAATCACATTCTTTACCATGTGCAATCATAAAATAGTCTAATATCTTCATTTTTTCAACATACGTAGCTCTTACCCCCGAAAACTAAAACTTTTGAAATACTAAAAGAGCCTTAAATCACATTCTTTACCATGTGCAATCATAAAATAGTCTAATATCATCATTTTTTCCACAGACATAGCTCTTACCCCGAAAACTAAAACTTTTGAAATAGGATAAGAGCCTTTAATCACACTCTTTACCATTTGCAATCGTAAAATAGTCTAATATCTTCATTTTTTCCACGGATATAGCTATTACCCTCGAAAACTAAAACTTTTGACATAGGAAAAGAGCCTTTAATCACATTCTTTACCATGTGCAATCATAAAATAGTCTAATATCTTCATTTTTTCCACGGAAGAAGCTATTACCCTCGAAAACTAAAACTTTTGACATAGGAAAAGAGCCTTTAATCACATTCTTTACCATGTGCAATCATAAAATAGTCTAATATCTTCATTTTTTCCGCAGACCTAGCTATTACCCTCGAAAACTAAAAGTTTTGACATAGGAAAAGAGCCTTTAATCACATTCTTTACCATGTGCAATCATAAAATAGTCTAATATCTTCATTTTTTCCACAGACATAGCTATTACCCTCGAAAACTAAAACTTTTGACATAGGAAAAGAGCCTTTAATCACATTCTTTACCATATGCAATCATAAAATAGTCTAATATCTTCATTTTTTCCACGGACGAAGCTATTACCCTCGAAAACTAAAACTTTTGACATAGGAAAGAGCCTTTAATCACATTCTTTACCATGTGCAATCATAAAATAGTCTAATATCTTCATTTTTTCAACATACGTAGCTATTACCCTCGAAAACTAAAACTTTTGACATAGGAAAAGAGCCTTTAATCACATTCTTTACCATGTGCAATCATAAAATAGTCTAATATTCTTCATTTTTTCCACGGACATAGCTATTACCCTCGAAAACTAAAACTTTTGACATAGGAAAAGAGCCTTTAATCACATTCTTTACCATGTGCAATCATAAAATAGTCTAATATCTTCATTTTTTCCACGGACGAAGCTATTACCCTCGAAAACTAAAACTTTTGACATAGGAAAAGAGCCTTTAATCACATTCTTTACCATTGCAATCATAAAATAGTCTAATATCTTCATTTTTTCAACATACGTAGCTCTAACCCCCGAAACTAAAACTTTTGAAATAGGAAAAGAGCCTTTAATCACATTCTTTACCATGTGCAATCATAAAATAGTCTAATATCTTCATTTTTTCCACGGACATAGCTATTACCCTCGAAAACTAAATTTTTTGACATAGGAAAAGAGCCTTTAATCACATTCTTTACCATGTGCAATCATAAAATAGTCTAATATCTTCATTTTTTCCACGGACGAAGCTATTACCCTCGAAAACTAAAACTTTTGACATAGGAAAAGAGCCTTTAATCACATTCTTTACCATGTGCAATCATAAAATAGTCTAATATCTTCATTTTTTCCACAGACATAGCTATTACCCTCGAAAACTAAAACTTTTGACATAGGAAAAGAGCCTTTAATCACATTCTTTACCATGTGCAATCATAAAATAGTCTAATATCTTCATTTTTTCAACATACGTAGCTCTTACCCCCGAAAACTAAAATTTTTGACATAGGAAAAGAGCCTTTAATCACATTCTTTACCATGTGCAATCATAAAATAGTCTAATATCTTCATTTTTTCCACAGACATAGCTATTACCCTCGAAAACTAAAACTTTTGACATAGGAAAAGAGCCTTTAATCACATTCTTTACCATGTGCAATCATAAAATAGTCTAATATCTTCATTTTTTCCACAGACATAGCTATTACCCTTGAAAACTAAAACTTTTGACATAGGAAAAGAGCCTTTAATCACATTCTTTACCATGTGCAATCATAAAATAGTCTAATATCTTCATTTTTTCCACAGACATAGCTATTACCCTCGAAAACTAAAACTTTTGACATAGGAAAAGAGCCTTTAATCACATTCTTTACCATATGCAATCATAAAATAGTCTAATATCTTCATTTTTTCCACAGACATAGCTATTACCCTCGAAAACTAAAACTTTTGACATAGGAAAAGAGCCTTTAATCACATTCTTTACCATTTGCAATCATAAAATAGTCTAATATCTTCATTTTTTCCACAGACATAGCTATTACCCTCGAAAACTAAACTTTTGAAATAGCAAAATAGCCTTTAATCACATTCTTTACCATGTGCAATAATAAAATAGTCTAATACCTTCATTTTTTCCACAGACATAGCTATTACCCTCGAAAACTAAAACTTTTGACATAGGAAAGAGCCTTTAATCACATTCTTTACCATATGCAATCATAAAATAGTCTAATATCTTCATTTTTTCCCCAGACATAGCTATTACCCTTGAAAACTAAACTTTTGACATAGGAAAAGAGCTTTTAATCACATTCTTTACCATGTGCAATCATAAAATAGTCTAATATCTTCATTTTTTCCACGGACGAAGCTATTACCCCTCGAAAACTAAAACTTTTGAGATAGGAAAAGAGCCTTTAATCACATTCTTTACCATGTTGCAATCATAAAATAGTCTAATATCTTCATTTTTTCCACAGACATAGCTATTACCCTCGAAAACTAAAACTTTTGACATAGGAAAAGAGCCTTTAATCACATTCTTTACCATGTGCAATCATAAAATAGTCTAATATCTTCATTTTTTCCACGGACGAAGCTATTACCCTCGAAAACTAAAACTTTTGAAATAGGAAAAGAGCCTTTAATCAGATTCTATACCATGTGCAATCATAAAATAGTCTAATATCTTCATTTTGCCACGGACGAAGCTATTACCCTCGAAAACTAAAACTTTTGACATAGGAAAAGAGCCTTTAATCACATTCTTTACCATGTGCAATCATAAAATAGTCCAGTATCTTCATTTTTTCCACGGACGAAGCTATTACCCCCGAAAACTAAAACTTTTGACATAGGAAAAGAGCCTTTAATCACATTCTTTACCATGTGCAATCATAAAATAGTCTAATATCTTCATTTTTTCAACATAGGTAGCTCTTACCCCCGAAAACTAAAACTTTTGAAATACTAAAAGAGCCTTTAATCACATTCTTTACCATGTGCAATCATAAAATAGTCTAATATCATCATTTTTTCCACAGACATAGCTCTTACCCCCGAAAACTAAAACTTTTGACATAGGAAAAGAGCCTTTAATCACATTCTTTACCATGTGCAATCATAAAATAGTCTAATATCTTCATTTTTTCCACAGACATAGCTATTACCCTCGAAAACTAAAACTTTTGACATAGGAAAAGAGCCTTTAATCACATTCTTTACCATGTGCAATCATAAAATAGTCTAATATCTTCATTTTTTCCACGGACGAAGCTATTACCCTCGAAAACTAAAACTTTTGACATAGGAAAAGAGCCTTTAATCACATTCTTTACCATGTGCAATCATAAAATAGTCTAATATCTTCATTTTTTCCACAGACATAGCTATTACCCTCGAAAACTAAAACTTTTGACATAGGAAAAGAGCCTTTAATCACATTCTTTACCATGTGCAATCATAAAATAGTCTAATATCTTCATTTTTTCCACGGACGAAGCTATTACCCTCGAAAACTAAAGCTTTTGAAATAGGAAAAGAGCCTTTAATGACATTCTTTACCATGTGCAATCATAAAATTGTCTAATATCTTCATTTTTTCCACAGGCATAGCTATTACCCTCAAAAACTAAAACTTTTGACATAGGAAAAGAGCCTTTAATCACATTCTTTACCATGTGCAATCATGAAATAGTCTAATATCTTCATTTTTTTAATATACGTAGCTCTTACCCCCGAAAACTAAAACTTTTGACATAGGAAAAGAGCCTTTAATCACATTCTTTACCATGTGCAATCATAAAATAGTCTAATATCTTCATTTTTTCCACAGTCATAGCTATTACCCTGAAAACTAAAACTTTTGACATAGGAAAAGAGCCTTTAATCACATTCTTTACCATGTGCAATCATAAAATAGTCTAATATCTTCATTTTTTCGACGGACGAAGCTATTACCCTCGAAAACTAAAACTTTTGACATGGAAAAGAGCCTTTAATCACATTCTTTACCATGTGCAATCATAAAATAGTCTAATATCTTCATTTTTTCCACAGACATAGCTATTACCCTGAAAACTAAAACTTTTGACATAGGAAAAGAGCCTTTAATCACATTCTTTACCATGTGCAATCATAAAATAGTCTAATATCTTCATTTTTTCCACGGACGAAGCTATTACCCTCAAAACTAAAACTTTTTACATAGGAAAAGAGCCTTTAATCACATTCTTTACCATGTGCAATCATAAAATAGTCTAATATCTTCATTTTTTCCACAGACATAGCTATTACCCTCGAAAACTAAAACTTTTGACATAGGAAAAGAGCCTTTAATCACATTCTTTACCACGTGCAATCATAAAATAGTTAATATCTTCATTTTTTCCACAGACATAGCTATTACCCTCGAAAACTAAAACTTTTGACATAGGAAAAGAGCCTTTAATCACATTCTTTACCATGTGCAATCATAAAATAGTTTAATATCTTCATTTTTTCCACATACGTAGCTATTACCCTCGAAAACTAAAACTTTTGACATAGGAAAAGAGCCTTTAATCACATTCTTTACCATGTGCAATCATAAAATAGTCTAATATCTTCATTTTTTCCACAGACATAGCTATTACCCTCGAAAACTAAAACTTTTGAACATAGGAAAAGAGCCTTTAATCACATTCTTTACCTGTGCAATCATAAAATAGTCTAATATCTTCATTTTTTCCACGGACGAAGCTATTACCCTCGAAAACTAAAACTTTTAACATAGGAAAAGAGCCTTTAATCACATTCTTTACCATTGCAATCATAAAATAGTCTAATATCTTCATTTTTTCACATACGTAGCTCTTACCCCCGAAAACTAAAACTTTTGAAATAGGAAAAGAGCCTTTAATCACATTCTTTACCATGTGCAATCATAAAATAGTCTAATATCTTCATTTTTTCCGCGGACATAGCTATTACCCTCGAAAACTAAAACTTTTGACATAGGAAAAGAGCCTTTAATCACATTCTTTACCATGTGCAATCATATAATAGTCTAATATCATCATTTTTTCAACATACGTAGCTCTTACCCCCGAAAACTAAAACTTTTGAAATAGGAAAAGAGCCTTTAATCACATTCTTTACCATGTGCAATCATAAAATAGTCTAATATCTTCATTTTTTCCACGGACATAGCTCTTACCCCGAAAACTAAAACTTTTGACATAGGAAAAGAGCCTTTAATCACATTCTTTACCATGTGCAATCATAAAATAGTCTAATATCTTCATTTTTTCCACGGACGAAGCTATTACCCTCGAAAACTAAAACTTTTGACATAGGAAAAGAGCCTTTAATCACATTCTTTACCATGTGCAATCATAAAATAGTCTAATATCTTCATTTTTTCCACAGACATAGCTATTACCCTCAAAAACTAAAACTTTTGAAATAGGAAAAGAGCCTTTAATCACATTCTTTACCATGTGCAATCATAAAATAGTCTAATATCTTCATTTTTTCCACAGACATAGCTATTACCCTCAAAAACTAAAACTTTTGACATAGGAAAAGAGCCTTTAATCACATTCTTTACCATGTGCAATCATAAAATAGTCTAATATCTTCATTTTTTCCACGGACGAAGCTATTACCCTCGAAAACTAAAACTTTTGACATAGGAAAAGAGCCTTTAATCACATTCTTTACCATGTGCAATCATAAAATAGTCTAATATCTTCATTTTTTCCGCAGACATAGCTATTACCCTCGAAAACTAAAACTTTTGACATAGGAAAAGAGCCTTTAATCACATTCTTTACCATGTGCAATCATAAAATAGTCTAATATCTTCATTTTTTCCACAGACATAGCTATTACCCTCGAAAACTAAAACTTTTGACATAGGAAAAGAGCCTTTAATCACATTCTTTACCATGTGCAATCATAAAATAGTCTAATATCTTCATTTTTTCCACGGACGAAGCTATTACCCCGAAAACTAAAACTTTTGACATAGGAAAGAGCCTTTAATCACATTCTTTACCATGTGCAATCATAAAATAGTCTAATATCTTCATTTTTTCAACATACGTAGCTATTACCCTCGAAAACTAAAACTTTTGACATAGGAAAAGAGCCTTTAATCACATTCTTTACCATGTGCAATCATAAAATAGTCTAATATCTTCATTTTTTCCACAGACATAGCTATTACCCTCGAAAACTAAAACTTTTGACATAGGAAAAGAGCCTTTAATCACATTCTTTACCATGTGCAATCATAAAATAGTCTAATATCTTCATTTTTTCACATACGTAGCTATTACCCTCGAAAACTAAAACTTTTGACATAGGAAAAGAGCCTTTAATCACATTCTTTACCATGTGCAATAATAAAATAGTCTAATATCTTCATTTTTTCCACAGACATAGCTATTACCCTCGAAAACTAAAACTTTTGACATAGGAAAAGAGCCTTTAATCACATTCTTTACCATATGCAATCATAAAATAGTCTAATATCTTCATTTTTTCCACAGACATAGCTATTACCCTGAAAACTAAACTTTTGACATAGGAAAAGAGCCTTTAATCACATTCTTTACCATGTGCAATCATAAAATAGTCTAATATCTTCATTTTTTCCACGGACGAAGCTATTACCCCCGAAAACTAAAACTTTTGACATAGGAAAAGAGCCTTTAATCACATTCTTTACCATGTTCAATCATAAAATAGTCTAATATCTTCATTTTTTCCACAGACATAGCTATTACCCTCGAAAACTAAAACTTTTGACATAGGAAAAGAGCCTTTAATCACATTCTTTACCATGTGCAATCATAAAATAGTCTAATATCTTCATTTTTTCCACAGACATAGCTATTACCCTTGAAAACTAAAACTTTTGACATAGGAAAAGAGCCTTTAATCACATTCTTTACCATGTGCAATCATAAAATAGTCTAATATCTTCATTTTTTCCACAGACATAGCTATTACCCTCGAAAACTAAAACTTTTGACATAGGAAAAGAGCCTTTAATCACATTCTTTACCATGTGCAATCATAAAATAGTCTAATATCTTCATTTTTTCCAACGGACGTAGCTATTACCCCGAAAACTAAAACTTTTGACATAGGAAAAGAGCCTTTAATCACATTCTTTACCATGTGCAATCATAAAATAGTCTAATATCTTCATTTTTTCCACAGACATAGCTATTACCCCGAAAACTAAAACTTTTGACATAGGAAAAGAGCCTTTAATCACATTCTTTACCATGTGCAATCATAAAATAGTCTAATATCTTCATTTTTTCCACGGACGAAGCTATTACCCTCGAAAACTAAAACTTTTGACATAGGAAAAGAGCCTTTAATCACATTCTTTACCATGTGCAATCATAAAATAGTCTAATATCTTCATTTTTTCCACGGACGAAGCTATTACCCTCGAAAACTAAAACTTTTGACATAGGAAAAGAGCCTTTAATCACATTCTTTACCATGTGCAATCATAAAATAGTCTAATATCTTCATTTTTTCCACGGACGAAGCTATTACCCTCGAAAACTAAAACTTTTGACATAGGAAAAGAGCCTTTAATCACATTCTTTACCATGTGCAATCATAAAATAGTCTAATATCTTCATTTATTCCACGGACGAAGCTATTAACCCCGAAAACTAAAACTTTTGAAATAGGAAAAGAGCCTTTAATCACATTCTTTACCATGTGCAATCATAAAATAGTCTAATATCTTCATTTTTTCCACAGACATAGCTATTACCCTCGAAAACTAAAACTTTTGACATAGGAAAAGAGCCTTTAATCACATTCTTTACCATGTGCAATCATAAAATAGTCTAATATCTTCATTTTTTCCACAGACATAGCTATTACCCCGAAAACTAAAACTTTTGACATAGGAAAAGAGCCTTTAATCACATACTTTACCATATGCAATCATAAAATAGTCTAATATCTTCACTTTTTCCACGGACGAAGCTATTACCCCCGAAAACTAAAACTTTTGACATAGGATAAGAGCCTTTAATCACATTCTTTACCATGTGCAATCATAAAATAGTCTAATATCTTCATTTTTTCAACATACGTAGCTATTACCCTCGAAAACTAAAACTTTTGACATAGGAAAAGAGCCTTTAATCACATTCTTTACCATGTGCAATCATAAAATAGTCTAATATCTTCATTTTTTCCACAGACATAGCTATTACCCTCGAAAACTAAAAGTTTTGACATAGGAAAAGAGCCTTTAATCACATTCTTTACCATGTGCAATCATAAAATAGTCTAATATCTTCATTTTTTCCACAGACATAGCTATTACCCTCGAAAACTAAAACTTTTGACATAGGAAAAGAGCCTTTAATCACATTCTTTACCATGTGCAATCATAAAATAGTCTAATATCTTCACTTTTTCCACGGACGAAGCTATTACCCCCGAAAACTAAAACTTTTGACATAGGATAAGAGCCTTTAATCACATTCTTTACCATGTGCAATCATAAAATAGTCTAATTTCTTCATTTTTTCAACATACGTAGCTATTACCCTCGAAAACTAAAACTTTTGACATAGGAAAAGAGCCTTTAATCACATTCTTTACCATGTGCAATCATAAAATAGTCTAATATCTTCATTTTTTCCACAGACATAGCTATTACCCTCGAAAACTAAAACTTTTGACATAGGAAAAGAGCCTTTAATCACATTCTTTACCATGTGCAATCATAAAATAGTCTAATATCTTCATTTTTTCAACATACGTAGCTCTTACCCCCCGAAAACTAAAATTTTTGACATAGGAAAAGAGCCTTTATTCACATTCTTTACCATGTGCAATAATAAAATAGTCTAATACCTTCATTTTTTCCACAGACATAGCTATTTACCCTCGAAAACTAAAACTTTTGACATAGAAAAGGAGCCTTTAATCACATTCTTTACCATATGCAATCATAAAATAGTCTAATATCTTCATTTTTTCCACAGACATAGCTATTACCCTTGAAAACTAATACTTTTGACATAGGAAAAGAGCCTTTAATCACACTCTTTACCATGTGCAATCATAAAATAGTCTAATATCTTCATTTTTTTCCACGGACGAAGCTATTACCCCCGAAAACTAAAACTTTTGAGATAGGAAAAGAGCCTTTAATCACATTCTTTACCATGTTCAATCATAAAATAGTCTAATATCTTCATTTTTTCCACAGACATAGCTATTACCCTCGAAAACTAAAACTTTTGACATAGGAAAAGAGCCTTTAATCACATTCTTTACCATTTGCAATCATAAAATAGTCTAATATCTTCATTTTTTCCACAGACATAGCTATTACCCTTGAAAACTAATACTTTTGACATAGGAAAAGAGCCTTTATTCACATTCTTTACCATGTGCAATAATAAAATAGTCTAATACCGTCATTTTTTCCACAGACATAGCTATTACCCTCGAAAACTAAAACTTTTGACATAGGAAAAGAGCCTTTAATCACATTCTTTACCATGTGCAATCATAAAATAGTCTAATATCTTCATTTTTTCAACATACGTAGCTCTTACCCCCCGAAAACTAAAACTTTTGAAATAGGAAAAGAGCCTTTAATCACATTCTTTACCAGGTGCAATCATAAGATAGTCTAATATCTTTATTTTTTCCACAGACATAGCTCTTACGCCCGAAAACTAAAACTTTTGACATAGGAAAAGAGCCTTTAATCACATTCTTTACCATGTGCAATCATAAAATAGTCTAATATCTTCATTTTTTCCACGACGAAGCTATTACCCTCGAAAACTAAAACTTTTGACATACGAAAAGAGCCTTTAATCACATTTTTTACCATGTGCAATCATAAAATAGTCTAATATCTTCATTTTTTTCCACAGACATAGCTATTACCCTCAAAAACTAAAACTTTTGAAATAGGAAAAGAGCCTTTAATCACATTCTTCACCATGTGCAATCGTAAAATAGTCTAATATCTTCATTTTTTCCACAGACATAGCTATTACCCTCAAAAACTAAAACTTTTGACATAGGAAAAGAGCCTTTAATCACATTCTTTACCATGTGCAATCATAAAATAGTCTAAAATCTTCATTTGTTCCACGGACGAAGCTATTACCCTCGAAAACTAAAACTTTTGACATATGAAAAGAGCCTTTAATCACATTCTTTACCATGTGCAATCATAAAATAGTCTAATATCTTAATTTTTTCCGCAGACATAGCTATTACCCTCGAAAACTAAAAGTTTTGACATAGGAAAAGAGCCTTTAATCACATTCTTTACCATGTGCAATCATAAAATAGTCTAATATCTTCATTTTTTCCACAGACATAGCTATTACCCTCGAAAACTAAAACTTTTGACATAGGAAAAGAGCCTTTAATCACATACTTTACCATATGCAATCATAAAATAGTCTAATATCTTCACTTTTTCCACGGACGAAGCTATTACCCCCCGAAAACTAAAACTTTTGACATAGGATAAGAGCCTTTAATCACATTCTTTACCATGTGCAATCATAAAATAGTCTAATTTCTTCATTTTTTCAACATACGTAGCTATTACCCTCGAAAACTAAAACTTTTGACATAGGAAAAGAGCCTTTAATCACATTCTTTACCATGTGCAATCATAAAATAGTCTAATATCTTCATTTTTTCCACAGACATAGCTATTACCCTCGAAAACTAAAACTTTTGACATAGGAAAAGAGCCTTTAATCACATTCTTTACCATGTGCAATCATAAAATAGTCTAATATCTTCATTTTTTCAACATACGTAGCTCTTACCCCCGAAAACTAATACTTTTGACATAGGAAAAGAGCCTTTATTCACATTCTTTACCATGTGCAATAATAAAATAGTCTAATACCTTCATTTTTTCCACAGACATAGCTATTACCCTCGAAAACTAAAACTTTTGACATAGAAAAGGAGCCTTTAATCACATTCTTTACCATATGCAATCATAAAATAGTCTAATATCTTCATTTTTTCCACAGACATAGCTATTACCCTTGAAAACTAATACTTTTGACATAGGAAAAGAGCCTTTATTCACATTCTTTACCATGTGCAATAATAAAATAGTCTAATACCTTCATTTTTTCCACAGACATAGCTATTACCCTCGAAAACTAAAACTTTTGACATAGGAAAGGAGCC
>NW_027063558.1:0-30226 GCF_032884065.1 Artemia franciscana | reverse complement strand
TATTAGTTTTCAAGGGTAATAGCTATGTCTGTGAAAAAATGAAGATATTAGACTATTTTATGATTGCATATGGTAAAGAATGTGATTAAAGGCTCCTTTCCTATGTCAAAAGTTTTAGTTTTGGCGGGTAATAGCTATGTCTGTGGAAAAAATGAAGGTATTAGACTATTTTATTATTGCACTTGGTAAAGAATGTGAATAAAGGCTCTTTTCCTATGTCAAAAGTATTAGTTTTCAAGGGTAATAGCTATGTCTGTGGAAAAAATGAAGATATTAGACTATTTTATGATTGCAAATGGTAAAGAATGTGATTAAAGGCTCTTTTCCTATGTCAAAAGTTTTAGTTTTCGAGGGTAATAGCTATGTCTGTGGAAATAATGAAGATATTAGACTATTTTATGATTGAACATGGTAAAGAATGTGATTAAAGGCTCTTTTCCTATCTCAAAAGTTTTAGTTTTCGGGGGTAATAGCTTCGTCTGTGGAAAAAATGAAGATATTAGACTATTTTATGATTGCACATGGTAAAGAATGTGATTAAAGGCTCTTTTCCTATGTCAAAAATTTTAGTTTTCGGGGTAAGAGCTACGTATGTTGAAAAAATGAAGATATTAGACTATTTTATGATTGCACATGGTAAAGAATGTGATTAAAGGCTCTTTTCCTATATCAAAAAATTTAGTTTTCGAGGGTAATAGCTATGTCCGTGGAAAAAATGAAGATATTAGACTGTTTTATGATTGCACATGGTAAAGAATGTGATTAAAGGCTCTTTTCCTATTTCAAAAGTTTTAGTTTTCGGGGGTTAGAGCTACGTATGTTGAAAAAATGAAGATATTAGACTATTTTATGATTGCAAATGGTAAAGAATGTGATTGAAGGCTCTTTTCCTATGTCAAAAGTTTTAGTTTTTGAGGGTAATAGCTTCGTCCGTGGAAAAAATGAAGATAGTAGACTATTTTATGATTGCACATGGTAAAGAATCTGATTAAAGGCTCTTTTCCTATTTCAAAAGTTTTAGTTTTCGAGGGTAATAGCTTCGTCCGTGGAAAAAATGAAAATATTAGACTATTTTATGATTGCACATGGTAAAGAATGTGATTAAAGGCTCTTTTCCTATGTCAAAAGTTTTAGTTTTCGAGGGTAATAGCTATGTCTGTGGAAAAAATGAAGATATTAGACTATTTTATGATTGAACATGGTAAAGAATGTGATTAAAGGCTCTTTTCCTATCTCAAAAGTTTTAGTTTTCGGGGGTAATAGCTTCGTCCGTGGAAAAAATGAAGATATTAGACTATTTTATGATTGCACATGGTAAAGTCTGTGATTAAAGGCTTTTTTCCTATGTCAAAACTTTTAGTTTTCGAGGGTTATAGCTATGTCTGCGGAAAAAATGGAGATATTAGACTATTTTTGATTGCACATGGTAAAGAATGTGATTAAAGGCTTTTTTCCTATGTCAAAAGTTTTAGTTTTCGAGGGTAATAGCTTCGTCCGTGGAAAAAATGAAGATATTAGACTATTTTATGATTGCACATGGTAAAGAATGTGATTAAAGGCTCTTTTCCTATTTCAAAAGTTTTAGTTTTTCGAGGGTAATAGCTATGTCTGTGGAAAAAATGAAGATATTAGACTATTTTATGATTGCATATGGTAAAGTATGTGATTAAAGGCTCTTTTCCTATGTCAAAAGTTTTAGTTTTCGAGGGTAATAGCTATATCCGTGGAAAAAATGAAGATATTAGACTATTTTACGATTGCAAATGGTAAAGAATGTGATTAAAGGCTCTTATCCTATTTCAAAAGTTTTAGTTTTCGGGGGTAAGAGCTATGTCTGTGGAAAAAATGATGATATTAGACTATTTTATGATTGCACATGGTAAAGAATGTGATTTAAGGCTCTTTTAGTATTTCAAAAGTTTTAGTTTTCGGGGGTAAGAGCTACGTATGTTGAAAAAATGAAGATATTAGACTATTTTATGATTGCACATGGTAAAGAATGTGATTAAAGGCTCTTTTCCTATGTCAAAAGTTTTAGTTTTCGAGGGTCAATAGCTTCGTCCGTGGAAAAAATGAAGATACTAGACTATTTTATGATTGCACATGGTAAAGAATGTGATTAAAGGCTCTTTTCCTATGTCAAAAGTTTTAGTTTTCGAGGGTAATAGCTTCGTCCGTGGAAAAAATGAAGATATTAGACTATTTTATGATTGCACATGGTAAAGAATCTGATTAAAGGCTCTTTTCCTATTTCAAAAGTTTTAGTTTTCGAGGGTAATAGCTTCGTCCGTGGAAAAAATGAAGATATTAGACTATTTTATGATTGCACATGGTAAAGAATGTGATTAAAGGCTCTTTTCCTATGTCAAAAGTTTTAGTTTTCGAGGGTAATAGCTATGTCTGTGGAAAAAATGAAGATATTAGACTATTTTATGATTGAACATGGTAAAGAATGTGATTAAAGGCTCTTTTCCTATCTCAAAAGTTTTAGTTTTCGGGGGTAATAGCTTCGTCCGTGGAAAAAATGAAGATATTAGACTATTTTATGATTGCACATGGTAAAGAATGTGATTAAAGGCTCTTTTCCTATGTCAAAAGTATTAGTTTTCAAGGGTAATAGCTATGTCTGTGGAAAAAATGAAGATATTAGACTATTTTATGATTGCATATGGTACAGAATGTGATTAAAGGCTCCTTTCCTATGTCAAAAGTTTTAGTTTTCGGGGGTAATAGCTATGTCTGTGGAAAAAATGAAGGTATTAGACTATTTTATTATTGCACATGGTAAAGAATGTGAATAAAGGCTCTTTTCCTATGTCAAAAGTATTAGTTTTCAAGGGTAATAGCTATGTCTGTGGAAAAAATGAAGATATTAGACTATTTTATGATTGCAAATGGTAAAGAATGTGATTAAAGGCTCTTTTCCTATGTCAAAAGTTTTAGTTTTCGAGGGTAATAGCTATGTCTGTGGAAAAAATTAAGATATTAGACTATTTTATGATTGCACATGGTAAAGAATGTGATTAAAGGCTCTTTTCCTATGTCAAAAGTTTTAGTTTTCGGGGTCAATAGCTTCGTCCGTGGAAAAAATGAAGATACTAGACTATTTTATGATTGCACATGGTAAAGAATGTGATTAAAGGCTCTTTTCCTATGTCAAAAGTTTTAGTTTTCGAGGGTAATAGCTTGTCCGTGGAAAAAATGAAGATATTAGACTATTTTATGATTGCACATGGTAAAGAATGTGATTAAAGGCTCTTTTCCTATGTCAAAAGTTTTAGTTTTCGAGGGTAATAGCTATATCCGTGGAAAAAATGAAGATATTAGACTATTTTATGATTGCAATGGTAAAGAATGTGATTAAAGGCTCTTTTCCTATGTCAAAAGTTTTAGTTTTCGGGGGTAATAGCTACGTCTGTTAAAAAATGAAGATATTAGACTATTTTATGATTGCATATGGTAAAGAATGTGATTAAAGGCTCTTTTCCTATGTCAAAAGTTTTAGTTTTCGGGGTAATAGCTATGTCCGTGGAAAAAATGAAGATATTAGACTATTTTATGATTGCACATGGTAAAGAATGTGATTAAAGGCTCTTTTCCTATGTCAAAAGTTTTAGTTTTCGAGGGTAATAGCTATGTCTGTGAAAAAATGAAGATATTAGACTATTTTATGATTGCACATGGTAAAGAATGTGATTAAAGGCTCTTTTCCTATGTCAAAAGTTTTAGTTTTTGAGGGTAATAGCTATGTCTGTGGAAAAAATGAAGATATTAGACTATTTTATGATTGCACATGGTAAAGAATGTGATTAAAGGCTCTTTTCCTATGTCAAAAGTTTTAGTTTTCGAGGGTAATAGCTTCTTCCGTGGAAAAAATGAAGATATTAGACTATTTTATGATTGCACATGGTAAAGAATGTGATTAAAGGCTCTTTTCCTATGTCAAAAGTTTTAGTTTTCGAGGGTAATAGCTATATCGTGGAAAAAATGAAGATATTAGACTATTTTATGATTGCACATGGTAAAGAATGTGATTAAAGGCTCTTTTCCTATGTCAAAAGTTTTAGTTTTCGAGGGTAATAGCTATGTCCGTGGAAAAAATGAAGATATTAGACTATTTTATGATTGCACATGGTAAAGAATGTGATTAAAGGCTCTTTTCCTATTTCAAAAGTTTTAGTTTTCGAGGGTAATAGCTATGTCTGTGGAAAAAATGAAGATATTAGACTATTTTATGATTGCACATGGTAAAGAATGTGATTAAAGGCTCTTTTCCTATGTCAAAAGTTTTAGTTTTCGAGGGTAATAGCTATGTCTGTGGAAAAAATGAAGATATTAGACTATTTTATGATTGCACATGGTAAAGAATGTGATTAAAGGCTCTTTTCCTATGTCAAAAGTTTTAGTTTTCGAGGGTAATAGCTATGTCTGTGAAAAAATGAAGATATTAGACTATTTTATGATTGCACATGGTAAAGAATGTGATTAAAGGCTCTTTTCCTATGTCAAAAGTTCTAGTTTTCGAGGGTAATAGCTACGTCTGTGGAAAAAATGAAGATATTAGACTATTTTATGATTGCACATGGTAAAGAATGTGATTAAAGGCTCTTTTCCTATGTCAAAAGTTTTAGTTTTCGAGGGTAATAGCTATGTCCGTGGAAAAAATGAAGATATTAGACTATTTTATGATTGCACATGGTAAAGAATGTGATTAAAGGCTCTTTTCCTATGTCAAAAGTTTTAGTTTTCGAGGGTAATAGCTATCGTCCGTGGAAAAAATGAAGATATTAGACTATTTTATGATTGCACATGGTAAAGAATGTGATTAAAGGCTCTTTTCCTATCAAAAGTTTTAGTTTTCGAGGGTAATAGCTATGTCCGTGGAAAAAATGAAGATATTAGACTATTTTATGATTGCACATGGTAAAGAATGTGATTAAAGGCTCTTTTCCTATTTCAAAAGTTTTAGTTTTCGAGGGGTTAGAGCTACGTATGTTGAAAAAATGAAGATATTAGACTATTTTATGATTGCACATGGTAAAGAATGTGATTAAAGGCTCTTTTCCTATTGTCAAAAGTTTTAGTTTTCGAGGGTAATAGCTATCGTTTGTGGAAAAAATGAAGATATTAGACTATTTTATGATTGCACATGGTAAAGAATGTGATTAAAGGCTCTTTTCCTATGTCAAAAGTTTTAGTTTTCGAGGGGAATAGCTATGTTGTGGAAAAAATGAAGATATTAGACTATTTTATGATTGCACATGGTAAAGAATGTGATTAAAGGCTCTTTTCCTATGTCAAAAGTTTTAGTTTTCGAGGGTAATAGCTACGTATGTGGAAAAAATGAAGATATTAGACTATTTTATGATTGCACATGGTAAAGAATGTGATTAAAGGCTCTTTTCCTATTTCAAAAGTTTTAGTTTTCGAGGGTAATAGCTATGTCCGTGGAAAAAATGAAGATATTAGACTATTTTATGATTGCACATGGTAAAGAATGTGATTAAAGGCTCTTTTCCTATGTCAAAAGTTTTAGTTTTCGAGGGTAATAGCTATGTCTGTGGAAAAAATGAAGATATTAGACTATTTTATGATTGCACATGGTAAAGAATGTGATTAAAGGCTTTTTTCCTATGTCAAAAGTTTTAGTTTTCGAGGGTAATAGCTTCGTCCGTGGAAAAAATGAAGATATTAGACTATTTTATGATTGCACATGGTAAAGAATGTGATTAAAGGCTCTTTTCCTATTTCAAAAGTTTTATTTTTCGAGGGTAATAGCTATGTCTGTGGAAAAAAATGAAGATATTAGACTATTTTATGATTGCATATGGTAAAGTATGTGATTAAAGGCTCTTTTCCTATGTCAAAAGTTTTAGTTTTCGAGGGTAATAGCTATATCCGTGGAAAAAATGAAGATATTAGACTATTTTACGATTGCAAATGGTAAAGAATGTGATTAAAGGCTCTTATCCTATTTCAAAAGTTTTAGTTTTCGGGGGTAAGAGCTACGTATGTTGAAAAAATGAAGATATTAGACTATTTTATGATTGCAATGGTAAAGAATGTTATTCAAGGCTCTTTTCCTATGTCAAAAGTTTTAGTTTTCGAGGGTAATAGCTATGTCCGTGGAAAAAATAAGATATTAGACTATTTTATGATTGCAAATGGTAAAGAATGTGATTAAAGGCTCTTTTCCTATTTCAAAAGTTTTAGTTTTCGGGGGTAAGAGCTATGTATGTTGAAAAAATGAAGATATTAGACTATTTTATGATTGCACATGGTAAAGAATGTGATTAAAGGCTCCTTTCCTATTTCAAAAGTTTTAGTTTTTGAGGTTAATAGCTATGTCTGTGGAAAAAATGAAGATAATAGACTATTTTATGATTGCACATGGTAAAGAATGTGATTAAAGGCTCTTTTCCTATGTCAAAAGTTTTAGTTTTCGAGGGTAATAGCTTCTTCCGTGGAAAAAATGAAGATATTAGACTATTTTATGATTTCATATGGTAAAGAATCTGATTAAAGGCTCTTTTCCTATGTCAAAAGTTTTAGTTTTCGAGGGTAATAGCTATATCCGTGGAAAAAGGGAAGATATTAGACTATTTTATGATTGCACATGGTAAAGAATGTGATTAAAGGCTCTTTTCCTATGTCAAAAGTTTTAGTTTTCGAGGGTAATAGCTATGCCGTGGAAAAAATGAAGATATTAGACTATTTTATGATTGCACATGGTAAAGAATGTATTAAAGGCTCTTTTCCTATTTCAAAAGTTTTAGTTTTCGGGGGGTAAGAGCTACGTATGTTGAAAAAATGAAGATATTAGACTATTTTATGATTGCATGGTAAAGAATGTGATTAAAGGCTCTTTTCCTATGTCAAAAGTTTTAGTTTTCGAGGGTAATAGCTTTGTCTGTGGAAAAAATGAAGATATTAGACTATTTTATGATTGGACATGGTAAAGAATGTGATTAAAGGCTCTTTTCCTATGTCAAAAGTTTTAGTTTTCGAGGGTAATAGCTATGACTGTGGAAAAAATGAAGATATTAGACTATTTTATGATTGCACATGGTAAAGAATGTGATTAAAGGCTCTTTTCCTATGTCAAAAGTTTTAGTTTTCGAGGGTAATAGCTTCGTCCGTGGAAAAAATGAAGATATTAGACTATTTTATGATTGCACATGGTAAAGAATGTGATTAAAGGCTCTTTTCCTATGTCAAAAGTTTTAGTTTTCAAGGGTAATTGCTACGTATATTGGAAAAAATGAAGATATTAGACTATTTTATGATTGCACATGGTAAAGAATGTGATTAAAGGCTCTTTTCCTATGTCAAAAGTTTTAGTTTTCGAGGGTAATAGCTATGTCCTGAGGAAAAAATGAAGATATTAGACTATTTTATGATTGCACATGGTAAAGAATGTGATTAAAGGCTCTTTTCCTATGTCAAAGCTTTAGTTTTCGAGGGTAATAGCTTCGTCCGTGGAAAAAATGAAGATATTAGACTATTTTATGATTGCACATGGTAAAGAATGTGATTAAAGGCTCTTTTCCTATTTCAAAAGTTTTAGTTTTCGAGGGTAATAGCTATGTTTGTGGAAAAAATGAAGATATTAGACTATTTTATGATTGCACATGGTAAAGAATGTGATTAAAGGCTCTTTTCCTATGTCAAAAGTTTTAGTTCTCGAGGGTAATAGCTTCGTCCGTGGAAAAAATGAAGATATTAGACTATCTTATGATTGCACATGGTAAAAAATGTGATTAAAGGCTCTTTTCCTATGTCAAAAGTTTTAGTTTTCGAGGGTAATAGCTATGTCCGTGGAAAAAATGAAGATATTAGACTATTTTATGATTGCTCATGGTAAATAATGTGATTAAAGGCTCTTTTCCTATTTCAAAAGTTTTAGTTTTCGGGGGTAAGAGCTACGTATGTTGAAAAAATGAAGATCTTCGACTATTTTATGATTGCACATGGTAAAGAATGTGGTTAAAGGCTCTTTTCCTATGTCAAAAGTTTTAGTTTTCGAGGGTAATAGCTATGTCTGTGGCAAAAATGAAGATATTAGACTATTTTATGATTGCACATGGTAAAGAATGTGATTAAAGGCTCTTTTCCTATTTCAAAAGTTTTAGTTTTCGGGGGTTAGAGCTACGTATGTTGAAAAAATGAAGATATTAGACTATTTTATGATTGCAAATGGTAAAGAATGTGATTAAAGGCTCTTTTCCTATGTCAAAAGTTTTAGTTTTCGAGGGTAATAGCTTCGTCCGTGGAAAAAATGAAGATATTAGACTATTTTATGATTGCACATGGTAAAGAATCTGATTAAAGGCTCTTTTACTATTTCAAAAGTTTTAGTTTTCGAGGGGAATAGCTATGTTTGTGGAAAAAATGAAGATATTAGACTATTTTATGATTGCACATGGTAAAGAATGTGATTAAAGGCTCTTTTCCTATGTCAAAAGTTTTAGTTTTCGAGGGTAATAGCTACGTATGTTGAAAAAATGAAGATATTAGACTATTTTATGATTGCACATGGTAAAGAATGTGATTAAAGGCTCTTATCCTATGTCAAAAGTTTTAGTTTTCGGGGGTAATAGCTTCGTCCGTGGAAAAAAAGAAGATATTAGACTATTTTATGATTGCATATGGTAAAGAATGTGATTAAAGGCTTCTTTTCCTATGTCAAAAGTTTTAGTTTTCGGGTAATAGCTATGTCTGTGGAAAAAATGAAGATATTAGACTATTTTATGATTGCACATGGTAAAGAATGTGATTAAAGGCTCTTTTCCTATTTCAAAAGTTTTAGTTTTCGGGGGTAAGAGCTACGTATGTTGAAAAAATGAAGATATTAGACTATTTTATGATTGCACATGGTAAAGAATGTGATTAAAGGCTCTTTTCCTATTTCAAAAGTTTTAGTTTTCGAGGGTAATAGCTATGTTTGTGGAAAAAATGAAGATATTAGACTATTTTATGATTGCACATGGTAAAGAATGTGATTAAAGGCTCTTTTCCTATGTCAAAAGTTTTAGTTTTCGAGGGTAATAGCTACGTATGTGGAAAAAATGAAGATATTAGACTGTTTTATGATTGCACATGGTAAAGAATGTGATTAAAGGCTCTTTTCCTATGTCAAAAGTTTTAGTTTTCGAGGGTAATAGCTATCGTCCGTGGAAAAAATGAAGATATTAGACTATTTTATGATTGCATATGGTAAAGAATGTGATTAAAGGCTCTTTTCCTATGTCAAAAGTTTTAGTTTTCGGGTAATAGCTATGTCTGTGGAAAAAATGAAGATATTAGACTATTTTATGATTGCACATGGTAAAGAATGTGATTAAAGGCTCTTTTCCTATGTCAAAAGTTTTAGTTTTCGGGGGTAAGAGCTACGTATATTGAAAAAATGAAGATATTAGACTATTTTATGATTGCACATGGTAAAGAATGTGATTAAAGGCTCTTTTCCTATGTCAAAAGTTTTAGTTTCGAGGGTAATAGCTATGCCTGAGGAAAAAATGAAGATATTAGACTATTTTATGATTGTACATGGTAAAGAATGTGATTAAAGGCTCTTTTCCTATGTCAAAGTTTAGTTTTCGAGGGTAATAGCTTCGTCCGTGGAAAAAATGAAGATATTAGACTATTTTATGATTGCACATGGTAAAGAATGTGATTAAAGGCGCTTTTCCTATGTCAAAAGTTTTAGTTTTCGAGGGTAATAGCTACGTATGTTGAAAAAATGAAGATATTAGACTATTTTATGATTGCACATGGTAAAGAATGTGATTAAAGGCTCTTTTCCTATGTCAAAAGTTTTAGTTTTCGAGGGTAATAGCTTGTCCGTGGAAAAAATGAAGATATTAGACTATTTTATGATTGCACATGGTAAAAATGTGATTAAAGGCTCTTTTCCTATGTCAAAAGTTTTAGTTTTCGAGGGTAATAGCTATGTCCGTGGAAAAAATGAAGATATTAGACTATTTTATGATTGCACATGGTAAATAATGTGATTAAAGGCTCTTTTCCTATTTCAAAAGTTTTAGTTTTCGGGGGTAAGAGCTACGTATGTTGAAAAAATGAAGATATTAGACTATTTTATGATTGCACATGGTAAAGAATGTGATTAAAGGCTCTTTTCCTATTTCAAAAGTTTTAGTTTTCGGGGGTTAGAGCTACGTATGTTGAAAAAATGAAGATATTAGACTATTTTATGATTGCACATGGTAAAGAATGTGATTAAAGGCTCTTTTCCTATGTCAAAAGTTTTAGTTTTCGAGGGTAATAGCTTCGTCCGTGGAAAAAATGAAGATATTAGACTATTTTATGATTGCACATGGTAAAGAATGTGATTAAAGGCTCTTTTCCTATTTCAAAAGTTTTAGTTTTCGAGGGGAATAGCTATGTTTGTGGAAAAAATGAAGATATTAGACTATTTTATGATTGCACATGGTAAAGAATGTGATTAAAGGCTCTTTTCCTATGTCAAAAGTTTTAGTTTTCGAGGGTAATAGCTACGTATGTTGAAAAAATGAAGATATTAGACTATTTTATGATTGCACATGGTAAAGAATGTGATTAAAGGCTCTTTTCCTATGTCAAAAGTTTTAGTTTTCGGGGGTAATAGCTTCGTCCGTGGAAAAAAAGAAGATATTAGACTATTTTATGATTGCATATGGTAAAGATGTGATTAAAGGCTCTTTTCCTATGTCAAAAGTTTTAGTTTTCGAGGGTAATAGCTATGTCTGTGGAAAAA
Source organism: Artemia franciscana (assembly GCF_032884065.1). Taxonomy (NCBI): domain Eukaryota; kingdom Metazoa; phylum Arthropoda; class Branchiopoda; order Anostraca; family Artemiidae; genus Artemia; species Artemia franciscana. The sequence continues at coordinate 19,470 of NW_027063558.1, read as the reverse complement.
ATGAAGATATTAGACAATTTTATGATTGCACATGGTAAAGAATGTGATTAAAGGCTCTTTTCCTATGTCAAAAGTTTTAGTTTTCGAGGGTAATAGCTATGTCTGCGGAAAAAATGAAGATATTAGACTATTTTATGATTGCACATGGTAAAGAATGTGATTAAAGGCTTTTTTCCTATGTCAAAAGTTTTAGTTTTCGAGGGTAATAGCTTCGTCCGTGGAAAAAATGAAGATATTAGACTATTTTATGATTGCACATGGTAAAGAATGTGATTAAAGGCTCTTTTCCTATGTCAAAAGTTTTTTTTCGAGGGTAATAGCTATGTCTGTGGAAAAAATGAAGATATTAGACTATTTTATGATTGCACATGGTAAAGAATGTGATTAAAGGCTCTTTTCCTATGTCAAAAGTTTTAGTTTTCGAGGGTAATAGCTTCGTCCGTGGAAAAAATGAAGATATTAGACTATTTTATGATTGCACATGGTAAAGAATGTGATTAAAGGGTCTTTTCCTATGTCAAAAGTTTTAGTTTTCGAGGGTAATAGCTATATCCATGGAAAAAATGAAGATATTAGACTATTTTATGATTGCACATGGTAAAGAATGTGATTAAAGGCTCTTTTCCTATGTCAAAAGTTTTAGTTTTCGAGGGTAATAGCTATGTCCGTGGAAAAAATGAAGATATTAGACTATTTTATGATTGCACATGGTAAAGAATGTGATTAAAGGCTCTTTTCCTATTTCAAAAGTTTTAGTTTTCGAGGGTAATAGCTACGTATGTTGAAAAAATGAAGATATTAGACTATTTTATGATTGCAAATGGTAAAGAATGTGATTAAAGGCTCTTTTCCTATGTCAAAAGTTTTAGTTTTCGAGGGTAATAGCTTCGTCCGTGGAAAAAATGAAGATATTAGACTATTTTATGATTGCACATGGTAAAGAATCTGAATAAAGGCTCTTTTCCTATTTCAAAAGTTTTGTTTTCGAGGGTAATAGCTATGTCTGTGGAAAAAATGAAGATATTAGACTATTTTATGATTGCATATGGTAAAGAATGTGATTAAAGGCTCTTTTCCTATGTCAAAAGTTTTACTTTTCGAGGGTAATAGCTTCGTCCGTGGAAAAAATGAAGATATTAGACTATTTTATGATTGCACATGGTAAAGAATGTGATTAAAGGCTCTTTTCCTATGTCAAAAGTTTTAGTTTTCAAGGGTAATAGCTATGTCTGTGGAAAAAATGAAGATATTAGACTATTTTATGATTGCAAATGGTAAAGAATGTGATTAAAGGCTCTTTTCCTATATCAAAAGTTTTATTTTTCTGGGGTAAGAGCTACGTATATTGAAAAATGAAGATATTAGACTATTTTATGATTGCACATGGTAAAGAATGTGATTAAAGGCTCTTTTCCTATGTCAAAAGTTTTAGTTTTCGAGGGTAATAGCTATGCCTGAGGAAAAAATGAAGATATTAGACTATTTTATGATTGCACATGGTAAAGAATGTGATTAAAGGCTCTTTTCCTATGTCAGAAGCTTTAGTTTTCGAGGGTAATAGCTTCGTCCGTGGAAAAAATGAAGATATTAGACTATTTTATGATTGCACATGGTAAAGAATGTGATTAAAGGCGCTTTTCCTATTTCAAACGTTTTAGTTTTCGAGGGTAATAGCTTTGTTCGTGGAAAAAATGAAGATATTAGACTATTTTATGATTGCACATGGTAAAGAATGTGATTAAAGGCTCTTTTCCTATGTCAAAAGTTTTAGTTTTCGAGGGTAATAGCTTCGTCCGTGGAAAAAATGAAGATATTAGACTATTTTATGATTGCACATGGTAAAAAATGTGATTAAAGGCTCTTTCCCTATGTCAAAAGTTTTAGTTTTCGAGGGTAATAGCTATGTCCGTGGAAAAAATGAAGATATTAGACTATTTTATGATTGCACATGGTAAATAATGTGATTAAAGGCTCTTTTCCTATTTCAAAAGTTTTAGTTTTCGGGGGTAAGAGCTACGTATGTTGAAAAAATGAAGATCTTCGACTATTTTATGATTGCACATGGTAAAGAATATGGTTAAAGGCTCTTTTCCTATGTCAAAAGTTTTAGTTTTCGAGGGTAATAGCTATGTCCGTGGAAAAAATGAAGATATTAGACTATTTTATGATTGCACATGGTAAAGAATGTGATTAAAGGCTCTTTTCCTATTTTAAAAGTTTTAGTTTTTGGGGGTAAGAGCTACGTATGTTGAAAAAATGAAGATATTAGACTATTTTATGATTGCAAATGGTAAAGAATGTGATTAAAGGCTCTTTTCCTATGTCAAAAGTTTTAGTTTTCGAGGGTAATAGCTTCGTCCGTGGAAAAAATGAAGATATTAGACTATTTTATGATTGCACATGGTAAAGAATCTGATTAAAGGCTCTTTTCCTATTTCAAAAGTTTTAGTTTTCGAGGGGAATAGCTATGTTTGTGGGAAAAAATGAAGATATTAGACTATTTTATGATTGCACATGGTAAAGAATGTGATTAAAGGCTCTTTTCCTATGTCAAAAGTTTTAGTTTTCGAGGGTAATAGCTACGTATGTTGAAAAAATGAAGATATTAGACTGTTTTATGATTGCACATGGTAAAGAATGTGATTAAAGGCTCTTATCCTATGTCAAAAGTTTTAGTTTTCGGGGTAATAGCTTCGTCCGTGGAAAAAAAGAAGATATTAGACTATTTTATGATTGCATATGGTAAAGTATGTGATTAAAGGCTCTTTTCCTATGTCAAAAGTTTTAGTTTTCGAGGGTAATAGCTATGTCTGTGGAAAAAATGAAGATATTAGACTATTTTATGATTGCACATGGTAAAGAATGTGATTAAAGGCTCTTTTCCTATGTCAAAACTTTTAGTTTTCGAGGGTAATAGCTATGTCTGCGGAAAAAATGAAGATATTAGACTATTTTATGATTGCATATGGTAAAGTATGTGATTAAAGGCTCTTATCCTATGTCAAAAGTTTTAGTTTTCGGGGGTAATAGCTTCGTCCGTGGAAAAAAAGAAGATATTAGACTGTTTTATGATTGCACATGGTAAAGAATGTGATTAAAGGCTCTTATCCTATGTCAAAAGTTTTAGTTTTCGGGGGTAATAGCTTCGTCCGTGGAAAAAAAGAAGATATTAGACTATTTTATGATTGCACATGGTAAAGTATGTGATTAAAGGCTCTTTTCCTATGTCAAAAGTTTTAGTTTTCGAGGGTAATAGCTTCGTCCGTGGAAAAAATGAAGATATTAGACTATTTTATGATTGCACATGGTAAAGAATGTGATTAAAGGCTCTTTTCCTATTTCAAAAGTTTTTTTTTCGAGGGTAATAGCTATGTCTGTGGAAAAAATGTAGATATTAGACTATTTTATGATTGCATATGGTAAAGTATGTGATTAAAGGCTCTTTTCCTATGTCAAAAGTTTTAGTTTTTGAGGGTAATAGCTATATCCGTGGAAAAAATGAAGATATTAGACTATTTTACGATTGCAAATGGTAAAGAATGTGATTAAAGGCTCTTATCCTATTTCAAAAGTTTTAGTTTTCGGGGGTAAGAGCTACGTATGTTGAAAAAATGAAGATATTAGACTATTTTATGATTGCACATGGTAAAGAATGTTATTCAAGGCTCTTTTCCTATGTCAAAAGTTTTAGTTTTCGAGGGTAATAGCTATGTCCGTGGAAAAAATTAAGATATTAGACTATTTTATGATTGCAAATGGTAAAGAATGTGATTAAAGGCTCTTTTCCTATTTCAAAAGTTTTAGTTTTCGGGGGTAAGAGCTACGTATTTTGAAAAAATGAAGATATTAGACTATTTTATGATTGCACATGGTAAAGAATGTGATTAAAGGCTCTTTTCCTATTTCAAAAGTTTTAGTTTTTGAGGGTAATAGCTATGTCTGTGGAAAAAATGAAGATATTAGACTATTTTATGATTGCACATGGTAAAGAATGTGATTAAAGGCTCTTTTCCTATGTCAAAAGTTTTAGTTTTCGAGGGTAATAGCTTCGTCCGTGGAAAAAAGAAGATATTAGACTATTTTATGATTGCACATGGTAAAGAATCTGATTAAAGGCTCTTTTCCTATGTCAAAAGTTTTAGTTTTCGAGGGTAATAGCTATATCCGTGGAAAAAATGAAGATATTAGACTATTTTATGATAGCATATGGTAAAGAATGTGATTAAAGGCTCTTTTCCTATGTCAAAAGTTTTAGTTTTCGAGGGTAATAGCTATGTCCGTGGAAAAAATGAAGATATTAGACTATTTTATGATTGCACATGGTAAAGAATGTGATTAAAGGCTCTTTTCTTATTTCAAAAGTTTTAGTTTTCGGGAGTAAGAGCTACGTATGTTGAAAAAATGAAGATATTAGACTATTTTATGATTGCAAATGGTAAAGAATGTGATTAAAGGCTCTTTTCCTATGTCAAAAGTTTTAGTTTTCGAGGGTAATAGCTTCGTCCGTGGAAAAAATGAAGATATTAGACTATTTTATGATTGCACATGGTAAAGAATCTGATTAAAGGCTCTTTTCCTATTTCAAAAGTTTTGTTTTCGAGGGTAATAGCTATGTCTGTGGAAAAAATGAAGATATTAGACTATTTTATGATTGCATATGGTAAAGAATGTGATTAAAGGCTCTTTTCCTATGTCAAAAGTTTTAGTTTTCGAGGGTAATAGCTTCGTCCGTGGAAAAAATGAAGATATTAGACTATTTTATGATTGCACATGGTAAAGAATGTGATTAAAGGCTCTTTTCCTATGTCAAAAGTTTTAGTTTTCAAGGGTAATAGCTATGTCTGTGGAAAAAATGAAGATATTAGACTATTTTATGATTGCACATGGTAAAGAATGTGATTAAAGGCTCTTTTCCTATGTCAAAAGTTTTAGTTTTTCGAGGGTAAGAGCTACGTATATTGAAAAAATGAAGATATTAGACTATTTTATGATTGCACATGGTAAAGAATGTGATTAAAGGCTCTTTTCCTATGTCAAAAGTTTTAGTTTTCGAGGGTAATAGCTATGCCTGAGGAAAAAATGAAGATATTAGACTATTTTATGATTGCACATGGTAAAGAATGTGATTAAAGGCTCTTTTCCTATGTCAAAGTTTTAGTTTCGAGGGTAATAGCTTCGTCCGTGGAAAAAATGAAGATATTAGACTATTTTATGATTGCACATGGTAAAGAATGTGATTAAAGGCTCTTTTCCTATTTCAAAAGTTTTAGTTTTCGAGGGTAATAGCTATGTTTGTGGAAAAAATGAAGATATTAGACTATTTTATGATTGCACATGGTAAAGAATGTGATTAAAGGCTCTTTTCCTATGTCAAAAGTTTTAGTTTTCAGGGTAATAGCTATGTCCGTGGAAAAAATGAAGATATTAGACTATTTTATGATTGCTCATGGTAAAGAATGTGATTAAAGGCTCTTTTCCTATTTCAAAAGTTTTAGTTTTCGGGGGTAAGAGCTACGTATGTTGAAAAAATGAAGATATTCGACTATTTTATGATTGCACATGGTAAAGAATGTGATTAAAGCCTCTTTTCCTATGTCAAAAGTTTTAGTTTTCGAGGGTAATAGCTATGCCTGAGGAAAAAATGAAGATATTAGACTATTTTATGATTGCACATGGTAAAGAATGTGATTAAAGGCTCTTTTCCTATGTCAAAAGTTTTAGTTTCGAGGGTAATAGCTTCGTCCGTGGAAAAAATGAAGATATTAGACTATTTTATGATTGCACATGGTAAAGAATGTGATTAAAGGCTCTTTTCCTATTTCAAAAGTTTTAGTTTTCGAGGGTAATAGCTATGTTTGTGGAAAAAATGAAGATATTAGACTATTTTATGATTGCACATGGTAAAGAATGTGATTAAAGGCTCTTTTCCTATGTCAAAAGTTTTAGTTTTCGAGGGTAATAGCTTCGTCCGTGGAAAAAATGAAGATATTAGACTATTTTATGATTGCACATGGTAAAGAATGTGATTAAAGGCTCTTTTCCTATGTCAAAAGTTTTAGTTTTCGAGGGTAATAGCTATGTCCGTGGAAAAAATGAAGATATTAGACTATTTTATGATTGCTCATGGTAAAGAATGTGATTAAAGGCTCTTTTCCTTTTTCAAAAGTTTTAGTTTTCGGGGGTAAGAGCTACGTATGTTGAAAAAATGAAGATATTAGACTATTTTATGATTGCACATGGTAAAGAATGTGATTAAAGGCTCTTTTCCTATGTCAAAAGTTTTAGTTTTCGAGGGTAATAGCTATGTCCTTGGAAAAAATGAAGATATTAGACTATTTTATGATTGCACATGGTAAAGAATGTGATTAAAGGCTCTTTTCCTATGTCAAAAGTTTTAGTTTTCGAGGGTAATAGCTATGTCCGTGGAAAAAATGAAGATATTAGACTATTTTATGATTGCACATGGTAAAGAATGTGATTAAAGGCTCTTTTCCTATTTCAAAAGTTTTAGTTTTCGGGGTAATAGCTACGTATGTTGAAAAAATGAAGATATTAGACTATTTTATGATTGCACATGGTAAAGAATGTGATTAAAGGCTCTTTTCCTATTTCAAAAGTTTTAGTTTTCGAGGGTAATAGCTATGTCCTTGGAAAAAATGAAGATATTAGACTATTTTATGATTGCACATGGTAAAGAATGTGATTAAAGGCTCTTTTCCTATTTCAAAAGTTTTGTTTTTCGAGGGTAATAGCTATGTCTGTGGAAAAAATGAAGATATTAGACTATTTTATGATTGCAAATGGTAAAGAATGTGATTAAAGGCTCTTTTCCTATGTCAAAAGTTTAGTTTTCGAGGGTAATAGCTTCGTCCGTGGAAAAAATGAAGATATTAGACTATTTTATGATTGCACATGGTAAAGAATGTGATTAAAGGCTCTTTTCCTATTTCAAAAGTTTTAGTTTTCGAGGGGAATAGCTATGTCTGTTGAAAAAATGAAGATATTAGACTATTTTATGATTGCACATGGTAAAGAATGTGATTAAAGGCTCTTTTCCTATGTCAAAAGTTTTAGTTTTCGAGGGTAATAGCTTCGTCCGTGGAAAAAATGAAGATATTAGACTATTTTATGATTGCACATGGTAAAGAATGTGATTAAAGGCTCTTTTCCTATGTCAAAAGTTTTAGTTTTCGAGGGTAATAGCTATGTCTGTGGAAAAAATGAAGATATTAGACTATTTTATGATTGCACATGGTAAAGAATGTGATTAAAGGCTCTTTTCCTATTTTAAAAGTTTTAGTTTTTGGGGGTAAGAGCTACGTATGTTGAAAAAATGAAGAATTAGACTATTTTATGATTGCAAATGGTAAAGAATGTGATTAAAGGCTCTTTTCATATGTCAGAAGTTTTAGTTTTCGAGGGTAATAGCTTTGTCCGTGGAAAAAATGAAGATATTAGACTATTTTATGATTGCACATGGTAAAGAATGTGATTAAAGGCTCTTTTCCTATTTTAAAAGTTTTAGTTTTCGAGGGGAATAGCTATGTCTGTTGAAAAAATGAAGATATTAGACTATTTTATGATTGCAATGGTAAAGAATGTGATTAAAGGCTCTTTTCCTATTTCAAAAGTTTTAGTTTTCGGGGGTAAGAGCTACATATGTTGAAAAAATGAAGATATTAGACTATTTTATGATTGCACATGGTAAAGAGTGTGATTAAAGGCTCTTTTCCTATGTCAAAAGTTTTAGTTTTCGATGGTAATAGCTATGTCCGTGGAAAAAATGAAGATATTAGACTATTTTATGATTGCACATGGTAAAGAATGTGATTAAAGGCTCTTTTCCTATTTCAAAAGTTTTAGTTTTCGGGGGTAAGAGCTACGTATATTGAAAAAATGAAGATATTAGACTATTTTATGATTGCAAATGGTAAAGAATGTGATTAAAGGCTCTTTTCCTATTTCAAAAGTTTTAGTTTTCGAGGGTAATAGCTATGTCTGTGGAAAAAATGAAGATATTAGACTATTTTATGATTGCACATGGTAAAGAATGTGATTAAAGGCTCTTTTCCTATGTCAAAAGTTTTAGTTTTCGAGGGTAATAGCTTCGTCCGTGGAAAAAATGAAGATATTAGACTATTTTATGATTGCACATGGTAAAGAATGTGATTAAAGGCTCTTTTCCTATGTCAAAAGTTTTAGTTTTCGGGGTAAGAGCTTATGTCTGTGGAAAAAATGAAGATATTAGACTATTTTATGATTGCACATGGTAAAGAATGTGATTAAAGGCTCTTTTCCTATTTCAAAAGTTTTAGTTTTCGAGGGTAATAGCTACGTATGTGAAAAAATGAAGATTTTAGACTATTTTATGATTGCACATGGTAAAGAATGTGATTAAAGGCTCTTTTCCTATGTCAAAAGTTTTAGTTTTCGAGGGTAATAGCTATGTCCGTGGAAAAAATGAAGATATTAGACTATTTTATGATTGCACATGGTAAAGAATGTGATTAAAGGCTCTTTTCCTATTTCAAAAGTTTTAGTTTTTGAGGGTAATAGCTATGTCTGTGGAAAAAATGAAGATATTAGACTATTTTATGATTGCACATGGTAAAGAATGTGATTAAAGGCTCTTTTCCTATGTCAAAAGTTTTAGTTTTCGAGGGTAATAGCTTCGTCCGTGGAAAAAATGAAGATATTAGACTATTTTATGATTGCACATGGTAAAGAATGTGATTAAAGGCTCTTTTCCTATGTCAAAAGTTTTAGTTTTCGGGGTAATAGCTACGTATGTTGAAAAAATGAAGATATTAGACTATTTTATGATTGCACATGGTAAAGAATGTGATTAAAGGCTCTTTTCCTATGTCAAAAGTTTTAGTTTTCGAGGGTAATAGCTATGTCCGTGGAAAAAATGAAGATATTAGACTATTTTATGATTGCACATGGTAAAGAATGTGATTAAAGGCTCTTTTCCTATGTCAAAAGTTTTAGTTTTCGGGGGTAAGAGCTACGTATGTGAAAAAATGAAGATATTAGACTATTTTATGATTGCACATGGTAAAGAATGTGATTAAAGGCTCTTTTCCTATGTCAAAAGTTTTAGTTTTCGAGGGTAATAGCTTCGTCCGTGGAAAAAATGAAGATATTAGACTATTTTATGATTGCACATGGTAAAGAATGTGATTAAAGGCTCTTTTCCTATTTCAAAAGTTTTAGTTTTCGAGGGGAATAGCTATGTCTGTTGAAAAAATGAAGATATTAGACTATTTTATGATTGCAATGGTAAAGAATGTGATTAAAGGCTCTTTTCCTATTTCAAAAGTTTTAGTTTTCGGGGGTAAGAGCTACGTATGTTGAAAAAATGAAGATATTAGACTATTTTATTATTGCACATGGTAAAGAATGTGATTAAAGGCTCTTTTCCTATGCCAAAAGTTTTAGTTTTCGAGGGTAATAGCTATGTCCGTGGAAAAAATGAAGATATTAGACTATTTTATGATTGCACATGGTAAAGAATGTGATTAAAGGCTCTTTTCCTATTTCAAAAGTTTTAGTTTTCGGGGGTAAGAGCTACGTATATTGAAAAAATGAAGATATTAGACTATTTTATGATTGCAAATGGTAAAGAATGTGATTAAAGGCTCTTTTCCTATTTCAAAAGTTTTAGTTTTTGAGGGTAATAGCTATGTCTGTGGAAAAAATGAAGATATTAGACTATTTTATGATTGCACATGGTAAAGAATGTGATTAAAGGCTCTTTTCCTATGTCAAAAGTTTTAGTTTTCGAGGGTAATAGCTTCGTCCGTGGAAAAAATGAAGATATTAGACTATTTTATGATTGCACATGGTAAAGAATGTGATTAAAGGCTCTTTTCCTATGTCAAAATTTTTAGTTTTCGGGGTAAGAGCTATGTCTGTGGAAAAAATGAAGATATTATACTATTTTATGATTGCACAAGGTAAAGAATGTGATTAAAGGCTCTTTTCCTATTTCAAAAGTTTTAGTTTTCGGGGTAAGAGCTACGTATGTGGAAAAAATGAAGATATTAGACTATTTTATGATTGCACATGGTAAAGAATGTGATTAAAGGCTCTTTTCCTATGTCAAAAGTTTTAGTTTTCGAGGGTAATAGCTATGTCCGTGGAAAAAATGAAGATATTAGACTATTTTATGATTGCACATGGTAAAGAATGTGATTAAAGGCTCTTTTCCTATTTCAAAAGTTTTAGTTTTCGAGGGTAATAGCTATGTCTGTGGAAAAAATGAAGATATTAGACTATTTTATGATTGCACATGGTAAAGAATGTGATTAAAGGCTCTTTTCCTATGTCAAAAGTTTTAGTTTTCGAGGGTAATAGCTTCGTCCGAGGAAAAAATGAAGATATTAGACTATTTTATGATTGCACATGGTAAAGAATCTGATTAAAGGCTCTTTTCCTATGTCAAAAGTTTTAGTTTTCGAGGGTAATAGCTATGTCTGTGGAAAAAATGAAGATATTAGACTATTTTATGATTGCACATGGTAAAGAATGTGATTAAAGGCTCTTTTCCTATGTCAAAAGTTTTAGTTTTCGAGGGTAATAGCTATGTCTGTGGAAAAAATGAAGATATTAGACTATTTTATGATTGCACATGGTAAAGAATGTGATTAAAGGCTCTTTTCCTATTCAAAAGTTTTAGTTTTCGAGGGTAATAGCTACGTCCGTGAAAAAATGAAGATATTAGACTATTTTATGATTGCACATGGTAAAGAATGTGATTAAAGGCTCTTTTCCTATGTCAAAAGTTTTAGTTTTCGAGGGTAATAGCTTGTCCGTGGAAAAAATGAAGATATTAGACTATTTTATGATTGCACATGGTAAAGAATGTGATTAAAGGCTCTTTTCCTATTTCAAAAGTTTTAGTTTTCGAGGGTAATAGCTACGTCTGTGGAAAAAATGAAGATATTAGACTATTTTACGATTGCACATGGTAAAGAATTTGATTAAAGACTCTTTCCCTATGTCAAAAGTTTTAGTTTTCGAGGGTAATAGCTATGTCCGTGGAAAAAATGAAGATATTAGACTATTTTATGATTGCACATGGTAAAGAATGTGATTAAAGGCTCTTTTCCTATGTCAAAAGTTTTAGTTTTCGGGGTAATAGCTATGTCTGTGGAAAAAATGAAGATATTAGACTATTTTATGATTGCACATGGTAAAGAATGTGATTAAAGGCTCTTTTCCTATGTCAAAAGTTTTAGTTTTCGAGGGTAATAGCTACGTCCGTGGGAAAAAATGAAGATATTAGACTATTTTATGATTGCACATGGTAAAGAATGTGATTAAAGGCTCTTTTCCTATGTCAAAAGTTTTAGTTTTCGAGGGTAATAGCTACGTAGTGAAAAAATGAAGATATTAGACTATTTTATGATTGCACATGGTAAAGAATGTGATTAAAGGCTCTTTTCCTATGTCAAAAGTTTTAGTTTTCGAGGGTAATAGCTATGTCCGTGGAAAAAATGAAGATATTAGACTATTTTATGATTGCACATGGTAAAGAATGTGATTAAAGGCTCTTTTCCTATGTCAAAAGTTTTAGTTTTCGAGGGTAATAGCTATGTGTGGAAAAAATGAAGATATTAGACTATTTTATGATTGCACATGGTAAAGAATGTGATTAAAGGCTCTTTTCCTATGTCAAAAGTTTTAGTTTTCGAGGGTAATAGCTTCGTCCGTGGAAAAAATGAAGATATTAGACTATTTTATGATTGCACATGGTAAAGAATGTGATTAAAGGCTCTTTTCCTATGTCAAAAGTTTTAGTTTTCGAGGGTAATAGCTATGTCCGTGGAAAAAATGAAGATATTAGACTATTTTATGATTGCACATGGTAAAGAATGTGATTAAAGGCTCTTTTCCTATTTCAAAAGTTTTAGTTTTCGAGGGTAATAGCTATGTTGTGGAAAAAATGAAGATATTAGACTATTTTATGATTGCACATGGTAAAGAATGTGATTAAAGGCTCTTTTCCTATGTCAAAAGTTTTAGTTTTCGAGGGTAATAGCTTCGTCCGTGGAAAAAATGAAGATATTAGACTATTTTATGATTGCACATGGTAAAGAATGTGATTAAAGGCTCTTTTCCTATTTCAAAAGTTTTAGTTTTCGAGGGGTAATAGCTATGTATGTTGAAAAAATGAAGATATTAGACTATTTTATGATTGCACATGGTAAAGAATGTGATTAAAGGCTCTTTTCCTATGTCAAAAGTTTTAGTTTTCGAGGGTAATAGCTATGTCCGTGGAAAAAATGAAGATATTAGACTATTTTATGATTGCACATGGTAAAGAATGTGATTAAAGGCTCTTTTCCTATGTCAAAAGTTTTAGTTTTCGAGGGTAATAGCTATGTTGAAAAAATGAAGATATTAGACTATTTTATGATTGCACATGGTAAAGAATGTGATTAAAGGCTCTTTTCCTATTTCAAAAGTTTTAGTTTTCGGGGTAATAGCTACGTCCGTTGAAAAAATGAAGATATTAGACTATTTTATGATTGCACATGGTAAAGAATGTGATTAAAGGCTCTTTTCCTATGTCAAAAGTTTTAGTTTTCGAGGGTTAATAGCTTCGTCTGTGGAAAAAATGAAGATATTAGACTATTTTATGATTGCACATGGTAAAGAATGTGATTAAAGGCTCTTTTCCTATGTCAAAAGTTTTAGTTTTCGAGGGTAATAGCTTCGTCTGTGGAAAAAATTAAGATATTAGACTATTTTATGATTGCACATGGTAAAGAATGTGATTAAAGGCTCTTTTCATATGTCAGAAGTTTTAGTTTTCGAGGGTAATAGCTAGGTCTGCGGAAAAAATGAAGATATTAGACTATTTTAGGATTGCACATGGTAAAGAATGTGATTAAAGGCTCTTTTCCTATTTCAAAAGTTTTAGTTTTCGGGGTAATAGCTATGTCCGTGAAAAAATGAAGATATTAGACTATTTTATGATTGCACATGGTAAAGAATGTGATTAAAGGCTCTTTTCCTATGTCAAAAGTTTTAGTTTTCGGGGGTAAGCTACGTATATTGAAAAAATGAAGATATTAGACTATTTTATGATTGCACATGGTAAAGAATGTGATTAAAGGCTCTTTTCCTATTTCAAAAGTTTTAGTTTTCGAGGGTAATAGCTATGTCTGTGGAAAAAATGAAGATATTAGACTATTTTATGATTGCACATGGTAAAGAATGTGATTAAAGGCTCTTTTCCTATGTCAAAAGTTTTAGTTTTCGAGGGTAATAGCTTCGTCCGTGGAAAAATTGAAGATATTAGACTATTTTATGATTGCACATGGTAAAGAATGTGATTAAAGGCTTTCCTATGTCAAAAGTTTTAGTTTTCGGGGTAAGAGCTATGTCTGTGGAAAAAATGAAGATATTAGACTATTTTATGATTGCACATGGTAAAGAATGTGATTAAAGGCTCTTTTCCTATTTCAAAAGTTTTAGTTTTCGGGGGTAAGAGCTACGTATGTTGAAAAAATGAAGATATTAGACTATTTTATGATTGCACATGGTAAAGAATGTGATTAAAGGCTCTTTTCCTATGTCAAAAGTTTTAGTTTTCGAGGGTAATAGCTATGTCCGTGGAAAAAATGAAGATATTAGACTATTTTATGATTGCACATGGTAAAGAATGTGATTAAAGGCTCTTTTCCTATTTCAAAAGTTTTAGTTTTTGAGGGTAATAGCTATGTCTGTGGAAAAAATGAAGATAATTAGACTATTTTATGATTGCACATGGTAAAGAATGTGATTAAAGGCTCTTTTCCTATGTCAAAAGTTTTAGTTTTCGAGGGTAATAGCTTGTCCGTGGAAAAAATGAAGATATTAGACTATTTTATGATTGCATATGGTAAAGAATCTGATTAAAGGCTCTTTTCCTATGTCAAAAGTTTTAGTTTTCGAGGGTAATAGCTATATCCGTTGAAAAAATGAAGATATTAGACTATTTTATGATTGCACATGGTAAAGAATGTGATTAAAGGCTCTTTTCCTATGTCAAAAGTTTTAGTTTTCGAGGGTAATAGCTATGTCCGTGGAAAAAATGAAGATATTAGACTATTTTATGATTGCACATGGTAAAGAATGTGATTAAAGGCTCTTTTCCTATTCAAAAGTTTTAGTTTTTCGAGGGTAATAGCTATGTCTGTGGAAAAAATGAAGATATTAGACTATTTTATGATTGCACATGGTAAAGAATGTGATTAAAGGCTCTTTTCCTATGTCAAAAGTTTTAGTTTTCGAGGGTAATAGCTTTCGTCCGTGGAAAAAATGAAGATATTAGACTATTTTATGATTGCACATGGTAAAGAATGTGATTAAAGGCTCTTTTCCTATGTCAAAAGTTTTAGTTTTCGGGTAATAGCTATGTCTGTGGAAAAAATGAAGATATTAGACTATTTTATGATTGCACATGGTAAAGAATGTGATTAAAGGCTCTTTTCCTATGTCAAAAGTTTTAGTTTTCGAGGGTAATAGCTACGTATGGAAAAAATGAAGATATTAGACTATTTTATGATTGCACATGGTAAAGAATGTGATTAAAGGCTCTTTTCCTATGTCAGAAAGTTTTAGTTTTCGAGGGTAATAGCTATGTCTGTGGAAAAAATGAAGATATTAGACTATTTTATGATTGCACATGGTAAAGAATGTGATTAAAGGCTCTTTTCCTATTTCAAAAGTTTTAGTTTTCGGGGGTAAGAGCTACGTGTTGAAAAAATGAAGATATTAGACTATTTTATGATTGTACATGGTAAAGAATGTGATTAAAGGCTCTTTTCCTATGTCAAAAGTTTTAGTTTTCGAGGGTAATAGCTTCGTCCGTGGAAAAAATGAAGATATTAGACTATTTTATGATTGCACATGGTAAAGAATGTGATTAAAGGCTCTTTTCCTATGTCAAAAGTTTTAGTTTTCGAGGGTAATAGCTTCGTCCGTGGAAAAAATGAAGATATTAGACTATTTTATGATTGCACATGGTAAAGAATGTGATTAAAGGCTCTTTTCCTATGTCAAAAGTTTTAGTTTTCGAGGGTAATAGCTATGTCCGTGGAAAAAATGAAGATATTAGACTATTTTATGATTGCACATGGTAAAGAATGTGATTAAAGGCTCTTTTCCTATTTCAAAAGTTTTAGTTTTCGGGGGTAAGAGCTACGTATGTTGAAAAAATGAAGATCTTCGACTATTTTATGATTGCACATGGTAAAGAATGTGATTAAAGGCTCTTTTCCTATGTCAAAAGTTTTAGTTTTCGAGGGTAATAGCTATGTCCGTGGAAAAAATGAAGATATTAGACTATTTTATGATTGCACATGGTAAAGAATGTGATTAAAGGCTCTTTTCCTATGTAAAAGTTTTAGTTTTCGAGGGTAATAGCTATGTTGAAAAAATGAAGATATTAGACTATTTTATGATTGCACATGGTAAAGAATGTGATTAAAGGCTCTTTTCCTATGTCAAAAGTTTTAGTTTTCGAGGGTAATAGCTATATCTGTGGAAAAAATGAAGATATTAGACTATTTTATGATTGCACATGGTAAAGAATGTGATTAAAGGCTCTTTTCCTATGTCAAAAGTTTTAGTTTTCGGGGGTAAGAGCTATGTCTGTGGAAAAAATGAAGATATTAGACTATTTTATGATTGCACATGGTAAAGAATGTGATTAAAGGCTCTTTTCCTATTTCAAAAGTTTTAGTTTTCGGGGGTAAGAGCTACGTATGTTGAAAAAATGAAGATATTAGACTATTTTATGATTGCACATGGTAAAGAATGTGATTAAAGGCTCTTTTCCTATGTCAAAAGTTTTAGTTTTCGGGGTAATAGCTATCGTCCGTGGAAAAAATGAAGATATTAGACTATTTTATGATTGCACATGGTAAAGAATGTGATTAAAGGCTCTTTTCCTATTTCAAAAGTTTTAGTTTTCGGGGGTAAGAGCTACGTATGTTGAAAAAATGAAGATATTAGACTATTTTATGATTGCACATGGTAAAGAATGTGATTAAAGGCTCTTTTCCTATGTCAAAAGTTTTAGTTTTCGAGGGTAATAGCTATTTCCGTGGAAAAAATGAAGATATTAGACTATTTTATGATTGCACATGGTAAAGAATGTGATTAAAGGCTCTTTTCCTATTTCAAAAGTTTTAGTTTTCGAGGGGTAATAGCTACGTATGTTGAAAAAATGAAGATATTAGACTATTTTATGATTGCACATGGTAAAGAATGTGATTAAAGGCTCTTTTCCTATGTCAAAAGTTTTAGTTTTCGAGGGTAATAGCTTCGTCCGTGGAAAAAATGAAGATATTAGACTATTTTATGATTGCACATGGTAAAGAATGTGATTAAAGGCTCTTTTCCTATGTCAAAAGTTTTAGTTTTCGAGGGTAATAGCTATGTCTGTTGAAAAAATGAAGATATTAGACTATTTTATGATTGCAAATGGTAAAGAATGTGATTAAAGGCTCTTTTCCTATTTCAAAAGTTTTAGTTTTCGGGGGTAAGAGCTACATATGTTGAAAAAATGAAGATATTAGACTATTTTATGATTGCACATGGTAAAGAATGTGATTAAAGGCTCTTTTCCTATGTCAAAAGTTTTAGTTTTCGAGGGTAATAGCTATGTCCGTGGAAAAAATGAAGATATTAGACTATTTTATGATTGCACATGGTAAAGAATGTGATTAAAGGCTCTTTTCCTATGTCAAAAGTTTTAGTTTTCGAGGGTAATAGCTTCGTCCGTGGAAAAAATGAAGATATTAGACTATTTTATGATTGCACATGGTAAAGAATGTGATTAAAGGCTCTTTTCCTATGTCAAAAGTTTTAGTTTTCGGGGTAATAGCTATGTCTGTGGAAAAAATGAAGATATTAGACTATTTTATGATTGCACATGGTAAAGAATGTGATTAAAGGCTCTTTTCCTATTTCAAAAGTTTTAGTTTTCGAGGGTAATAGCTACGTATGTTGAAAAAATGAAGATATTAGACTATTTTATGATTGCACATGGTAAAGAATGTGATTAAAGGCTCTTTTCCTATGTCAAAAGTTTTAGTTTTCGAGGGTAATAGCTATGTCCGTGGAAAAAATGAAGATATTAGACTATTTTATGATTGCACATGGTAAAGAATGTGATTAAAGGCTCTTTTCCTATGTTCAAAAGTTTTAGTTTTCGAGGGTAATAGCTACGTATGTGGAAAAAATGAAGATATTAGACTATTTTATGATTGCACATGGTAAAGAATGTGATTAAAGGCTCTTTTCCTATGTTAAAAGTTTTAGTTTTCGAGGGTAATAGCTATGTCCGTGGAAAAAATGAAGATATTAGACTATTTTATGATTGCACATGGTAAAGAATGTGATTAAAGGCTCTTTTCCTATTTCAAAAGTTTTAGTTTTCGAGGGGAATAGCTACGTATGTTGAAAAAATGAAGATATTAGACTATTTTATGATTGCACATGGTAAAGAATGTGATTAAAGGCTCTTTTCCTATGTCAAAAGTTTTAGTTTTCGAGGGTAATAGCTACGTATGTTGAAAAAATGAAGATATTAGACTATTTTATGATTGCACATGGTAAAGAATGTGATTAAAGGCTCTTTTCCTATGTCAAAAGTTTTAGTTTTCGAGGGTAATAGCTATCGTCCGTGGAAAAAATGAAGATATTAGACTATTTTATGATTGCACATGGTAAAGAATGTGATTAAAGGCTCTTTTCCTATGTCAAAAGTTTTAGTTTTCGAGGGTAATAGCTATGTCTGTGGAAAAAATGAAGATATTAGACTATTTTATGATTGCACATGGTAAAGAATGTGATTAAAGGCTCTTTTCCTATGTCAAAAGTTTTAGTTTTCGTAAGAGCTACGTATTTGAAAAAATGAAGATTTTTTGAGTTAGTTTTTGAGGGTAATAGCTATGCCTGTGGAAAAAAATGAAGATATTAGACTATTTTATGATTGCACATGGTAAAGAATGTGATTAAAGGCTCTTTTCCTATGTCAAAAGTTTTAGTTTTCGAGGGTAATAGCTATCGTCTGTGGAAAAAATGAAGATATTAGACTATTTTATGATTGCACATGGTAAAGAATGTGATTAAAGGCTCTTTTCCTATGTCAAAAGTTTTAGTTTTCGGGGGTAAGAGCTATGTCTGTGGAAAAAATGAAGATATTAGACTATTTTATGATTGCACATGGTAAAGAATGTGATTAAAGGCTCTTTTCCTATGTCAAAAGTTTTAGTTTTCGGGGGTAATAGCTACGTATGTGGAAAAAATGAAGATATTAGACTATTTTATGATTGCACATGGTAAAGAATGTGATTAAAGGCTCTTTTCCTATGTCAAAAGTTTTAGTTTTCGGGGGTAATAGCTTCGTCCGTGGAAAAAATGAAGATATTAGACTATTTTATGATTGCACATGGTAAAGAATGTGATTAAAGGCTCTTTTCCTATGTCAAAAGTTTTAGTTTTCGAGGGTAATAGCTATGTCCGTGGAAAAAATGAAGATATTAGACTATTTTATGATTGCACATGGTAAAGAATGTGATTAAAGGCTCTTTTCCTATGTCAAAAGTTTTAGTTTTCGAGGGTAATAGCTATGTCTGTGGAAAAAATGAAGATATTAGACTATTTTATGATTGCACATGGTAAAGAATGTGATTAAAGGCTCTTTTCCTATGTCAAAAGATTTAGTTTTCGGGGTAATAGCTTCGTCCGTGGAAAAAATGAAGATATTAGACTATTTTATGATTGCACATGGTAAAGAATGTGATTAAAGGCTCTTTTCCTATGTCAAAAGTTTTAGTTTTCAAGGGTAATAGTTATGTCTGTGGAAAAAATGAAGATATTAGACTATTTTATGATTGCATGGTAAAGAATGTGATTAAAGGCTCTTTTCCTATGTCAAAAGTTTTAGTTTTCGAGGGTAATAGCTATGTCCGTGGAAAAAATGAAGATATTAGACTATTTTATGATTGCACATGGTAAAGAATGTGATTAAAGGCTCTTTTCCTATGTCAAAAGTTTTAGTTTTCGAGGGTAATAGCTATGTCTGTGGAAAAAATGAAGGTATTAGACTATTTTATGATTGCACATGGTAAAGAATGTGATAAAGGCTCTTTTCCTATGTCAAAAGTTTTAGTTTTCGGGGTAAGAGCTACGTATGTTGAAAAAATGAAGATATTAGACTATTTTATGATTGCACATGGTAAAGAATGTGATTTAGAGGCTCTTTTCCTATGTCAAAAGTTTTAGTTTTCGAGGGTAATAGCTATGTCTGTGGAAAAAATGAAGATATTAGACTATTTTATGATTGCACATGGTAAAGAATGTGATTAAAGGCTCTTTTCCTATGTCAAAAGTTTTAGTTTTCGGGGGTAATAGCTTCGTCCGTGGAAAAAATGAAGATATTAGACTATTTTATGATTGCACATG
>NW_027063557.1:0-33522 GCF_032884065.1 Artemia franciscana | reverse complement strand
CAGAAAATATCATTCTGGCTGGATATGGGCTTGGGCAACTAGTGGATTAGCAGGAATGAAATTATCTGGATCCCCTGGAAGATAAGGTATAGTCAGGGACAGAGCTACAAGAAAAAAGATCAGCACTATAAATCCCACGGTATCCTTAATAGAAAAATAAGGGTGGAATGGTAATTTGTCTAGGTTGGTGTTAATCCCAAGAGGATTATTAGAGCCTCTTTGATGAAGGAATAAAAGGTGAATTATTGTTAAACCAGCTACTAGAAAGGGGATTAAAAAAATCAAAAGTGAAAAATCGCGCTAGAGTAGGATTATCAACAGCAAGTGTGCCCCGCAATCATTGTACTACATTATTACTGATATAAGGTACGGCAAATACTAGGTTCGTAATTACAGTAGCTCCTCAAAAAGACATCTATCCTCATGGGAGAACATATCCAAAAAATTAGCGGCTATTACAAGGCCATCCGAGTTATTAATTTCTCAAAGTAATGAAAAGAGCCATAATATATTCCTTGACCAATATGAAAATAAATACAAATAAAGAAAAAGGAGGCACCGTTGGCATGAATAGTGCGGAGCAGTCAACCGTAGTTGACATCTCGGCAAATATGAGCTACTCTGTAAAAAGCCAAGTCTACTCTTGTTGTATAATGCATGGCTAAGAATAGGCCAGTAACGATCTGGATAATCAGGCATAGAACTAGGAGGGAACCGAACGTCCATCAAATGGAAATGTTAGCAGGAACAGATAGGTCTACTAGGGCAGAATAAATAATCTTGAGGGTAGGCTGCGTCTTGCGTAAAGATACCATTTTATTTAAAAAAATCACGGGAGCATTAAACCATCGACCGTAAGGGCTTCTTATTGCTGTTCAAAAAGTCAATAACTAGTAGGAGGGCTAAAAATGAGTACACTATTACAAATGATTAGGCTAATGGAGTAAGTCTATTAACATTAAAATTAATGACCATGAAGTCAGCAGGATAGAGGTACCCTGAAGAAGAGCTTATAAATATATCATTTTTAACCAAAACCAAGAAAGAGAAGATAATTGTAGGAAGGATCCATATGAATGAAGTAAACTCAATAGCAAACTTCTCGTTAGCTCTGAGTGAAGACACATAAATAAATATTACCAGAATTCCACCTAAAAAGAGATCAAAAAAAGAATTAAGGAAATTCACAGGGAAATATTTTTAAGCATAATACAAATTAATAGAGTTTGAATGAATAACGAGAGCGTAAAAGCAAGATGATGATTTATTAGGAGCATAAGTATAGAAATAACAACAATAGATCTTAGAATATCAAAAGGTAGTTTAATAAAAATAGTAACTTTGGAATCTAAAGATGTTAATAACTTTTGAAGACCGAGATATTTCTCTAAATCCGGTTTACAAGACCGACATTATTTTGTAATTACTCAGTCTATTATAATAATTTATTTATCACTCTTCTTAGGGTTATTAATCTTCTCTTCAAGAAGCAAGCATCTTTTATTAACCCTGCTGAGATTAGAGTTCCTCATCCTCTTATTGTTCGGATTATTAATGTATTCAAACTACATAAGAATAATTAATGCATTCATCTTCCTCAGAATTACAGTTTGTGAAGGAGATTTAAAGTTATCAGTATTAGTATTTTTAGTGCGTTCATCAGGATCAGACTAAGTACAGTTTTTAAATAAATAAGTGGTTCCTTACCTCAATTCTAAAATATTCAATACTAAATTATAAGTTAATATTTGAACTTCACTTAGAATGGGGGAGCACCCTATTGACTTTAACCTCAGGAATTTTTCTTTTAATAGTTATCAGATTGAAGCCAAGTTGGCCGCTAAGCTATAGAATCATTCTTTTAAGTCTGTTTGTTCTCTTATGACTCACTTTCACTACTCGGTCATTTATTTTATTTTACGTTTTCTTGGAGTGCTCCTTAATTCCTACAATTATCTTAATTCTTGGGTGAGGTTATCAGCCAGGTTATCTGGCTACCTAAGGCCCATGTAGAAGCCCCAGTCACTGGATTCATAGTGTTAGCTGCCATCCTCTTAAAATTAGGGGGCTACGGCCTCTTCTTGGTGCAAGGACTAAACATTTATAGATATACTAGATTAATAGGGGTCTGTTTAGTAGGCGGAATCTTCAGCTGCTTGATTTGCTTTCGGCAATCCGATGTTAAGTTGTTAATTGCTTACTCTTCTGTAGCTCATATATCGTTTGTCATTTTGGGTATACTTATATCCTGTACCTACACGAATTCAAGATCAATTTTAATAATGGTGTCTCATGGGATCTGCTCTTCCGGATTATTTTTTTTAAGCTATCTATTCTATGTGCGTATTTGAAGTAGTAGATTCTTGCTCACCCGTAGAACAATTTCTCTTTTTCCATATCTATGCTTTTGATGGCTCGGTCATAGTTTTTTCTTAATATAGGACTCCCCCCATCACTCAACTTCTTTTCCGAGATATATTAATTTATTTGTGTATTCAGTTTAGATTGAATGGTAGTAGCACTATCCGGAGCCTAATGTTTTTTCTCATCTTGTTACTGTATTTTTCTGTACTGCAGTACCAGTCATAGGGAAAGCCTATGTATTTTTAATTGATTAGAATACAGTCTAAAGGAATGTGTATTCGGAAGTGCCCACTTCATTTCTCTATTAACTTTGATCCTCGTTTACTGTTAGTTTAAAAAGAATATTAGTTTGTGGAACTAAAGGAGAATCATCTCTAACAGTATTGTTATAAATCGTATCAGGTTACATTCTATTAATTATCGGAGTAACGGCTATTTGTTGTTCACTCTTATTGTTTGTATCCAATGAAACTTACTTACTAAAAATATCCTTCTTGCATTTGCATTATCGAGTCTGCTTAGATTGATTAGGATTATCATTTATCTTTCTATCGCTCCTGATTTCTTCTCAAGTTATAATCTATTCTTCTTATTATATAAGCGATGAAATTTTTCTAAACCGCTTCATATACATAATACTAGGATTCATCTCATTTATGGTTTTGTTAATCATATCTTCAGACGGATCAATGTTGGGTTGAGATGGATTAGAAATCACCTCTTATTTCTTAATCATATTCTAGAAAAATTACACTTCTTCTTCTAGAGTAATAATCACCATGCTAAGAAACTGGGTGGGGAATGTACTAATTTTATGATCATTGGGGCTAATCTTTTACTCTAGGAGTTGAGACTATATATTTTTAAGATATTTCTTTTTATCAATCATGCTCCTTTTCATTCTATCTTCTTACGCCAAAAGAGCTCAGCTACCTTTCTCTGCGTGATTACCAGCAGCCATAGCTGCCCCAACTCCTGTCTCATCTTTAGTTCACTCTTCTACTCTGGGGACGGCTGGGATCTATTTGATGAATCGCTTGTCTTCTTCATTTGAAGAGAGAGGATGTTCCCTAATTATTACCATGGGGGCCCTAACTTCCTTTTTTTTTCAGGGCTACCCGCTTTCGGAGAAAACAATTTAAAACGAGTAATTGCATTGTCCACATTGAGTCAGTTAGGAGTAATAATACTTTTTTTTAGGTTTGGGACTTACACTATTTTGTTAATTTCATCTCTTTGCTCGTGCGCTCTTTAAGGCCCTTCTTTTTATATACTCAGGGGTCGTAAGCCACTCATTAGGTGTACAAGATATACGTCGAATAGGAGGGGTGTCTAAAATACTTCCTTACACTAGCTATATCATCTTAGTCTGTTCTTTAGGACTGATAGGTTTCCCACTTTACCGGGTTTCTTTTCGAAATACTTAATTATTGAATATTCAGAGGACCTGGGTCTATTGATTCCCAGCCTACTCATATTAGTCTCATGTCTTTTAACAAGAACTTATTCCATCCGAATCGTAATAATATGCTTATGCTCCTATAACTATAATCTAAGCTGCCATTTTAAGGACGAAGAAGGCGATTATATAACCCCCCTTTTTGTCCTTTCTGTCCGTTATAGGAGGATATATTCTTTATTGGTGCTTCCTGGGGGATGCAAGAATTATCTTAGGTGCATTCGAGAAGATTCTTCTCCTCTACCTTATCGGAATAGGGGTCGTTCTACTTTACTTTATCAAATCACTCAGCTTAGGTGTAAGACACTATCTAATTAGAATATTATTTTTACCATTCATTACAGGGCGGAGAAGCTTCATACCCTTAGCTATGGGTGAACTTCTCTACTATGAGGATGATTGCGGTTGGGTAGAAGAAGCGGGACCCTCGCTGATCTACCAAAACAATTCGTGGGGCTCATATCTATTTTCGTTCTTAACTTCTTCCCCGTATAAGGTGCTCATTCTATCTTCTTTATTGTTCACACTATTTATATATTTCTATAGCTTAGCAAGAGCACAAAACTAAAGATGTTGGGGTGGATTATTCCTGGAAATATTTAAGAGACATTTGTCTATCTATGCATTGAAAACGCATTGTATTAAATATACTACATAAATAGGCAGTGAGTAGAATTTAACTACCCGGTTGAAGAGTTAGCAACTGTCATCCTTCTTTCTGCATTTTAACAGGGGTTATCCCTTCCTCTTCATTAAAAATGAAGCGCTATTAATTAGCTTCTGTTAAAGAGTGGGGACCAAGAGGTCTTAATTCAGGTCGAAATTGGATCTGGTAACATCAATTCTCACTCTGAGAGAAAGGATATCCCCTCCTTTAGGATGCAAACCCTATGTTCTGATTAAACTATTCTCCTAAATAAACTAACCTCCAATAAAGCTAAGAATTATTTAATTCATCTGAGGGCTCCCCCCTTTCATTCATAAAATATTCTCGCAACAAGGACGAAAGAAAAGAAGATAACCAAATAGGTTCCTGGGTAGGACATATTCAGAAATACTATAGGTAGGAGCAGGGTAATTTCCACTACAAAAATAAGAAAAATTAGAGCATTAACAAAAAACCGTATAGAAAAGGGGACACGACAGGAATTTAAAGGATCAAATTCACATTCAAATGGGGAACTTTTCTCACGATCTAGAGACACTTTTTTTTATTAATAACCACCCCCAGGGTCAGCATAATAAAAACAAGTATAAAAATTCTCAATCAAAATAAAATAATTATCTTTCCCTAATAGGATCCCTCAATTGGAAGTCGAGCATAATATTTATGCTAGAAAGATTTTATTCTCCTCATCATTAGATAGAAAGATAAAGAAATAATCATACAATGTCAACAAAGTGTCGGTATCAAGCTGCAGCCTCAAACCCGAAATGATGTTGGGGGGAGAAGTAGCATTTAACATGTCGCAAAATACAAATTATGAGAAAAATAGTGCCAATAAGCACATGTAAACCATGAAAACCTGTCACTAAAAAGAATGTAGATCCATAGATTCTATCTGCAATAGTGAAAGAGACCTCTATATATTTCAACCCATAGAGAAACGAGACGTATATTCCCAACAGCACAGTAATCAGGAGCTTCTGTAGACACTGATCAAAATTGTTTTCTATCAAGGCATGGTGGGCTCAAGTTACTGTAACCCCTGAAGCCAGAAGGATACTTGTATTAAGTAGGGGTACTTGGAACGGATTAAATCTTTCTACTCCGATTTGGGGTCACAAAGTCCCAACTTCAATATTTGGCGATAGGCTTCAGTGAAAAAATGCCCAAAAGAAAGAGACAGAAAAGAAAATTTCAGAAACGATAAACAAAATTATTCCTCATTGTAATCCAAATCCAACCTTCGTCGAATGTATTTCTTGAAAAGTAGCTTGTCGCGAGACATCCCGTCACCATTGATACGAGACAAATATGATTGTATGCCAAGGTCTAACGTTAACTAAATAATAGGGGTGGTTTAAGTGATTCATTATTCTCTTGCGTAGAGAGTTTTTAGGGTCATAAAAACATAAGATTGAATAATTGCCACAGAAAATTCTAGTATCAATAAGGCAATCTGTGAAAAGACTACAATTGTAGTAATATAAACATTTTCCATGGTACCTTGAGCCCCTAAAAGAGTTAGTAGGAGATGGGCGGCAATTATATTGGCCGCAAAACGGACAGAAAGCGTAATAGGTCGAATGATATTTCTAATGATTTCAATCACCACTTTGAAAGGTATCAGAGGTACTGGTGTTCCTAGAGGTACAAGGTGGGCTAAAGCATTTGTAGTTTCCTTAACTCAAGTATACATGATAAAAGAGATTCAGAGGGGAACTGTAAGTCTTAAAGTGACCGTCAAATGCCTAGTAGGAGTAAAAATATATGAAAATAAACCAACAAAATTATTAAACAAAATGAATAAGAAAAGGCAATAACTAGGATATTAGCACCAAATCCAGTCGGTCCCATAAGTAGAGACATCTCTACTTATGGGAGTAGAGACACTTCATAAATGGAGTGTCAGGAATTATATCTTGGTCATTTATTCTCGGTCTATTTAGTAGGTTCTTAAAGTCGGTTACCCACCTCTCATCAATCATCAAAGGGTCTGCAAAAGGACTCCATTCTCATCCTTTACTAGATTAGTCCTGTTAAGCTTGACTCCAATCATCTCATTGGGTAATCTATAGACTGTTTTCGAATCTCCCTTCTTTGCTGCTTCTTCCGCCAAAGCTGCTTTCTGTTCAATAAATTGCCTCTTGTCGGTCCAAACACTCTTCTTTACTTGTTCATCTATTTCTATAGATGAGTGTTGCAGAACAACTAATTAAGATACGTCTGAGCGGTGAATGTATAGTACATTCACCGCTCTTTTATTGGAATAATAAAAGAGCGGTGAATGTACGTTATTTATATCGTTTATATAATACTAAATTTCGTCCAAACCCTCTTAGGAGGGTTTCTTGAATAACCTAGAGATATTGATTTATATTTATCCTGGAAGATTTAGTGTTCCATGATAAATAAAATCATTATCTCATTTTTTACAACCCTCCTAAGAGGGTTTGAAGTTTAATGTAGTTATAAACTTATTTGTAGTATTTTTTGTCCTAACACTAAGTATTAGGACTAGGAAAAAATACTACGGATAAGTTTATATCTCATTAAATGTAACAATAATAAGAAATAATCTCTCTATTTAGTATCGTAACAATGACGTTCTGTATAGGTAAATTTGTTTGAAATTCTAGATTCAAAACCCCCCTAAAATCACTAAAAATCTGCTTAAAAGTTACGTTTAGAGGATTTTGCGACACCCTTTTACACGATTAATGCACCAGTTCTTGATAATACCTGGAAAAATTGCCCTTTCGGGGTGTTGGCTTCGATTCTGTAAAAGCGTAGGTTCAACTGCCCTCAATTTTCCTCCAAAAATTATCGAATTGATGAGTTTGTTCCGTTTGGACAGAGAGGAATGGGACAATTTGATCGCCTTAATCGTTTGTGGCAACCAACATCTCTGTTAGTTTGAGAAAAAATCGAGTGTTTGCTGTAAGCCAAATATTGTTTACTATTACAATAGGATAGAGTTGTGTTGTTGACGTTGACCTACCAGACGAACTCCCTCCGTCGCTATGCCTCATTCTGAAGCATAGCCTTTGGGGGGGAGTCCTTCTCTAGTGTGGGCGTTGAAGAGTAAGCTAAGATAAGCTACTGGGCTCATACCCCAATGATAGAGCAATCTCTCTTTAAATGATTAAGTGGTTATGCCTATTTTTTTCTTACATTTTTATAGTATCCTCCCACTCCTGGTTAGGTCTGTGACTTAGAATGGAAATAAATTCTTTAAGCTTTATCCCTATTAAGATTGAAGAGAGAAGGAAAAAATAAATTAAAGTATTTCTTAATTCAGTCAGTAGCCTCAGTCATCTTTTTAGCGAGTATTTTGAATCAATCATTTTCATTCTTGATCCCTTTTGCTCGACTAATTAAGATTGGCGCAGCCCCGTTTCACATATGACTAGTAAGTATTTATAAATCTAAGTCATGAAAGCTTTTATCTCTTTTAATAACTTTTCAGAAAATCGGACCTCTTCTCAGACTGGTTATGATGTTTTCCTCTGTTAGACATTTATCCTGATTAATATTTAATATAAGGAGATTTTTCTTGATATTAATTTATTATATCACTTATCTAGCTATCCTATATTTTATAGTAATTTTACTACAACAAAAGGGGACATACTCCCTCGCCCGGATGAATACTAATGCCAGATTGACCTATAAGGCTTCGATTTCATTTAGTCTTCTCTCTTTAGCCGGACTACCCCCCTTCTCGGGATTTTTATTAAATGAATATCTCTGGAAATAAATATTCTACCCCCTCTTCTTGTACTAGCCCTTGTTATATCATCGTGTCTCTCAGTCTATTTTTTAATTTTAAGATTGCAATGAGCTCTCTTTTATTCCCCTCAGAGGTAAAGTCGAAGCAAATAGAGATCCTAGGTATTCTATCAATAGGGTTCAATATTTTTCTTCCCCTGTTCTTTTTGTAAAGCTTTAAGTTAATTAAACTACCTACCATCAAAGCTGGAAATAAGAGGTTCTTAAGCTTTATTAATTTCTACTTAACATAGATGGGGGTCTTATCTACATAATTACAGTATCAACGTAATCCTTTTTATCAGGCACCCAATCTCTGTTTATTATATATGAAATGTAAAATTCTCTTTAAGAATCAAAAACTTACATGCACAAAACAAATTGACCATAGTAAAGGGAATAATCCTTAACTAAATTTGAAATTTAGCATCTATTTTAGTGCCTTCGGTACCTTTTCCTTATTTCTGGTATTTTATTCCTCCGGTTTACAATATTTGATTCGATTTGAGTTGGTTGCATTTAAGTTGGCATGGTTTCTGATGTATCTTGAGTGATATTTACGTTAGACGTGACCTGGGTCGGCTTGATTTGTTTTCGTAATGAACAGTTTGCAGCACATGAAACAGTTTGGTTTCAGATCTGTTTTTGGCCTTATTTATAATCTTCGAAATGTCTTCAACAACAAATTCTACTAATTATGTAAGTAGACCAATATACAAATTTAAATGCCGATATTTTTATAAAAGAAAATAAACGCAACAACGGATGTAGCGAAAAATAACACAATATCCCAACATCTCAATGCTATCATCAACAATAATCTAGGAATCATCACTAGCAAACTATCAGTATCATAAAAAAAATGTATCGCAAAGAAATATTCAACCACAGCTATCTTCAGGGAATTCTGCCTTCTATGAGAAGAAGACTCTACAGCCAAAACTAAATGTACCACCTTAATAGATATGGAAGTTATCATCTCTACAACTATACCACATATTTACCCTCAGTCGATAGAATTGGATGCTTCAATATCAGATACTACAACAAAAACCATTCCTGACATGCTAAAACCAAATGCAGATCACAAGAAGTACCTAATTACAATAAGACAACCAACAAAATCCACTAGATGGGTAAGGACACCCTCAAGAACGATAGAAAGAATACGAATCAGTGTGAAAGTCACTATCGTTGATACTGACTATAGTAACACAGAATGCATTGATGAAGATGGAAATTGTCCGAAAAAGTGGTTCCCATTATCAGCGAGCTACCGTCTACCCTATTCAGCTTGTCAACTGAAGAATATTCAGATTTGATAAGAGAAAATCAGAAAACTAAATACAGTCATGAATACTACGTTAAATGTACAAAAAATGCAAGCAAGTATAGCCAACTATCGAAAAAACAAAATAAAACGATCCCCCCCCAAAAAAAAAAAAAATTCAAAAACCGTCAACACAATGAATTATTTGAAAAATGAAGTAGATTGAGTAATATTTGATTCAAGCTTGACAATCTTTTCAATTAATATATTGACATAATATCTGATTCAATCTTGAAGATGTTTTCAATTTATATATTGACAAAGTCATTATTAAATCTGTCTACTGATGTCAGTAAATTCGAGTTCGCACTGTTTGCCTTAACGGGTGAGACCCTATCATAAGACTTGGCAGACCCAACAAGCTTGAAAAACATTCTAAATGAAATAGAAACCCACTTAACATTTGGTTTCCATTTGCCAGTAGAACCAAAAGAAGCAAACTTGGTGTAATTTTTATATTACACCAAACTGAAGGCAAATATAACAAAAATTAATGAACAACTTTTCGCAGTAGTAAAGATTCTACTAATCAATCAACAGTTCATATCAAATTTATATAAAATATCTATCTTTGCCGTTAAGATGAAGGAAACAAAATCCTTCATGAGCTTCGTGCCAGAAGCAGAATAATTACTCATTGATCAGGACAGAAGAAAATATGCACTAGCAAACGTCCAGGAATTCAAAAGATGCGTCACATTAAAAGCTTAGTTGGCCAACCAACAATTCCCATAAGAACATGATCGTGTGAGTTGGCTCTTTTTTTGAATAATCACAAAAACAAAATGTTCTTAACTCATGTGAAGCTCTAATAGAAAGCACAAAAAAAGAAATATTTATCAATCTACGAAATGACAATTATTTTTCTGTGTCCAAAGAAACAGTAGGAACTCAATCCTGCAACAAAAATACCGAGAAAATCAACCCCAGTTATCGAACTGAACTACTCTTACTGGACGTTCGAAAACAAAGTTTTCCATCTAGACAAAAAATCGAGAGGATTAAAGGAACAAAGCAATTGAAAAAGATAGAGGAGACATTAGACTTGCAAATACCAGTCTTCACTAATGAGGACCAAAGATTAAAATATGTGGAAAGTCGGTATGGATTATTTTAATCAAATTTTTGGCACCGTATTCTGATAACAATACTTCTGGTGTTTCTCATTTCACTAGCAATAAAAGCACTGCTAACGCTGAACTATGAAAAGCTCTTAAAACTACGAAAATCAAGCGTCAAACATGAGATAATTGACGCGCAAGAGATAAATCAATTAAACCCCACTGTTTCCAACGATATCTGAGCCGTAAATACTGGGAGGATATCGCAGTACAAAAGAGTTATGAGGTCGTCTTTAGTATATATCAATATCAAGTCCCTATTGCCAAAAAAATATTGTTAATATATAGTTGGGTGGCTATAACGCAATTAATTCATTTCTTCATTTGTTTGGCAACGCACTACATCGATAACATAAAAGAAGTGGCAGAAAAATATATGTAAAATCAGACCTCTAATATTTACCAAATAGTTAGCTATTTTATAGAAGAGTGTTCTTGTATTCACCTAAACAACACTATAATTAGTAGGAAACTAACAATCCTTGAAATATTGCTGATTATGTATTATGTCCAATTTTGTAATAAGGATTTACCCCCACCTCCATAAGCTCCATACTATATAAGCACCAAATAGTTAGCTCTTTTATAGAAGAGTGTTCTTGTATTCACCTAAACAACACTATAATTAGTAGGAAACTAACAATCCTTGAAATATTGCTGATTATGTATTATGTCCAATTTTGTCATAAGGATTTATCCCCACTTCCATAAGCTCCATACTATGGCAACCGACCACCCCTTATGGTCAAAAATCAAATAACGAGTAACATCTATTGTCTTACTTTATCAGCCACCGAAGAATGTCCATTAACAACACTACTGATATATCTCATCCCACAAAGACCAACGAAGACGATAATCGTCCTCCTCGATAAGCCCAGTCATAAAGAAAAAATTCCAACTATGATTACTTCAATAATCCCCGTCAATCCACATTCTTAATACAAAGAGAGCAATACCAAGTCGACCTAAGAAGAAAAAGTATACAGCTGAAAAATATCCACGAACTGTTACCGAACTAATATCAGGTTACAACTGAGGCAGTAACTCAAAGAACCAAAATCTCTACCGCACATATGAGGAACTCTACATCCAAAGACAACAACAATTGCAACCCAAGCCATTAAGAAATCCAATATATAAACATCATCGGTAACTAAGAATATGAGAAATGCTCAACGTAACCTCTTTTGTCATAACTTATAAATCGAAATATCCATAGCTTTCTGATTCAAACAGCCATTCAAAGATAAAAATTTGAAGAAACTCTTTAGATAATTTAAAGAATTTTTAAGAAACATTACAAGCTTTAATAAATCTAGTGAAGAGTTTACATATTAAGAATAGTATGATGTGAAAGGGGAAATTGAAGAACTAAAAATTTATATTAATAAGGACAAACAATATTTGACTAAATCTAAAAGTGAAATGGACAGAAAACGGAAATATATGGCTTGGATGTGAAATAAAGAGATATAACAAACGTAGTGAAGAATTGTAACAAGAATGTGCTATTAGTGATTTGCAAAATATTATAAAACTAACTTAGCGAAGAATTATAACAAAAATGTGCCAGTAGTGCTTTTCAGAATATTATAAAACTTGCCCGTGTTTTTAATTGTTGATGTAAATTTAACCAGACTTTTATGCTTTATCATTTTTAAATACCTTGAATCAATTGGAAAGAGAGTTGAATTAAAATCAAATTCAGTAAAAATAAGTACGTCTTTAGAAAAAAAAATATTGAAACTAGGTATTCAAAGTTTAAAACAATGATCAAGTCTATTATATTAATGTAAGGTGTAGGAGTACAAGATTTATGGCGTTAAATATTTTATTAATATTACTATAATTATCATGGTTATAGCTGTAAGAATAAAAATAATAAACACAAAAGAACTCTACAGCTGTCAATGCAGTTGTAGGTGAACAATTTAATGTTAGAAGCCCATTATAAGACCAAAAGACGACTAAAGACATTCCTAGTAACGAATTAAAAGATTTTCTAGCTAAAAAAAATGCGTTGAAGAATTGATTATCTTTTTTGAAAAAGTATCCAAAGTCTTCTGGCAATGGTCATTTATAGATCTTGTTCAAATTAAAGTTCAAAATAGATTCTGATATTTTTGCAATTATATTTAGTGTAGATTTGATTATAGGAAGGCAATTTGGGATAATTTTATTTCAGTTCTTTTGAATGGTATAGTGTTTATACCATAGTATTTTTTACAAAAAGTATTAATTTTGCATATAATAATGTTACGAATTTAATAAAACAAGCAGCATTAGAATTAACAGCCATACAAAACGTCACATTAACACTAAAAAAGGGACAAAATTGTCGAGTGAAGGGTTTGTCTGCCAAACGGAAAATTTAGACATACCTCACAGATTCACAAAATATTGAGATTATTGGAAAGAGAAAAAAACATGAAGTACGGAAGAAACAGACATAAGAGATCAAAAGCAAAAAAAGAGTTGCTGGAAGAAGGATGAATAGTGAGAATAGAGAAACTTCAGACCCATTGAATACAACTCATAAAATAATAATGTCTATTAGACCTGCAATTAGACCTAATCATATCATTATAGATGATGGTTTAATAAGAGCATCAACTAAAAGAGTAGGCAAAGTACATTTACAGCAGTATCAAACAGTTCGTGGTAACGAACTGTAGTAAAGAGCGACCTGGCTCAATAGTAACCAAAACTCTAAAAAATTGCTACTTCAAAAGAATCGTATTTTAATGCTGATTTTAAATATATAAGTTTCATCAAGTTTAGTATTACCCATCAAAAGTTACGAGCCTGAGAAAATTTGCCTTATTTAGGAAAATAGGAGGAAACACCCCTTAAAAGTCGTAGGATCTTAACGAAAATGACACCATCAGATTCAGCGTATCAGAGAACCCTACTGTAGAAGTTTCAAGCTCCTATCTACAAAAATGTGGAATTTTGTATTTTTTGCAAGAAGACAAATCACGGGTGCGTGTTTATTTGTTTTTGTTTTTTTCTCAGGGGTCATCGTATCGACCAAGTGGTCATAGAATGTCGCAAGAGGGCTCATTCTAACGGAAATGAAAAGTTCTAGTGCCCTTTTTAAGTGACCAAAAAATTGGAGGGCATCGAGGCCCCCTCCCACGCTCATTTTTTTCCCAAAGTCAACGGATCAAAATTTTGAGATAGCCATTTTGTTCAAAATAGTCAAAAACCATAATAACTATGTCTTTGGGGATGACTTACTCCCCCACAATCCCTGGGGGAGGGGCTGCAAGTTACAAACTTTGACCAGTGTTTACATATAGTAATGGTTATTGGGAAGTGTACAGACGTTTTCAGGGGGATTTTATTTTGTTTGGGGGTGGGGATGAGGAGAGGGGGCTATGTTGGAGGATCTTTCCTTGGAGGAATCTGTCATGGGGGAAGAAAAATTCAATGAAAAGGGCGCAGGATTCTCTAGCATTACTATAAGAAAACAATGAAAAATAAACATGAAAACGTTTTTTCAAATGAAAGGAAGAAATAGCATTGAAACTTAAAACGAACAGAGATTATTACGCATATGAGGGGTTTAAAAATACTTAGCATAAAGAGCGAGGTATTTAGGAGGAGATAAATACCTTGCTCTTTATGCTAAAGTATTTTTAGTAATTTCAACTATTTATTCTACGGCCTTTCTGATTCAGGGGGCCTTTCTGATTCATGGGTCATTCTTAAAGAATTGGGACAAAACTTACGATTTAGTGTAAAGAGCGAGGTATTAACGAGGGTACAAACCCCCTCGTATACATAATAAAAATATAAGGTTATATAAGTTTGTTACGTAAGTTAATTCTTAAGTTACGCATATTTTTTACTAATAAAAACGTTCGTTAAAATTAAAAGTTCTAGTTTCCTTTTTAAGTGACCAAAAAATTACAGGGCAACTAGGCCTCCTTCCTCATCCCTTATTTCTCAAAATCGTCTGATCAAAACTAAGAGAAGACCATTTAGCCAAAAAGGAATTAATATGCAAATTTCAATTTAATAATTTATGTGCGGAGAGCCAAAACCAAACATGCATTAATTCAAAAACGTTCAGAAATTAAATAAAAAAAACAATTTTTTTTAGCTGAAAGTAAGGAGCGACATTAAAACTTAAAACGAACAGAAATTACTCCGTATATGAAATGGGTTGTCCCCTCCGCAATCCCTCGCTTTTTACGCTAAAGTTTGACTTTTTGCCACAATTCTACTTTTTAAAACAATTAAAAGCTTTAGCGTAAAGAGCGAGGGATTGCGGAGGGGACAACCCATTTCATATACGGAGTAATTTCTGTTCGTTTTAAGTTTTAATGTCGCTCCTTACTTTCAGCTAAAAAAAAATAGTTTTTTTTTATTTAATAGTTTAGTAAAGATGATGTTACTGGTGATACCAAGCATCATAGAAACATAAGGAATGTTGTAGCATATGTCCTGACAATGGGTGACAGCGATGAAATTGTCATTGGGAATCAAGAAATAAATGAATTACATTGTTTAATTACATGTAGTAAATAGTATGCTAATTTTCATGTAGGATGCGTCCTCAATCTACAGAACAAAAGTAAAAATTTCAAGATATTGGAACTAAAATTAAAAAACAACGTCATTGACTCGTAAACAATGAACCATCTTTTGAAACTTCCTTTCTACGACAATAACCAGACAAACAGTAAAAACTTTTCACGAAATGAGCATATTATTCAAAATAACCCGAGTAAACGATGAACAAATGAAAGCAACAATCTGGAAAAGACAAGAGAAATGAAAGGAACAAGGCATGAATTTTCTAGCTACAGTTGTCAATTCCTTCTTCCCAAGGGTAAATAACCTTGCATTTCTCTTTCTGTTTATTTTTTTTTAATATCTGGTATGCATGGCATAATCATTGCATTTTATGAAATGATATTGGTAGCTTATACTGAAAATGTTCCAAAGTATTAAAGAATTGTAGCTCTTGTTTCCGAAATGATTTGGCGTATTTTTACCACGCGTGATATGTTTTTTTTTATAGAATTGAAATTTAATTTAGAACAATGTAATCGATAATCGCCAATTTTGTGAATAATGTTTCAAATTTGTCATTTTATTTTATTTTAGAAAACATGTACTTCACTTAAAATAATTTTGACATAGATTTGGGGATGAATTTTAAGATGCTTTTTGTTTTCAAGATGCTATTGTAAACATGTTGAATAAGTCTGTGAATATATTACCTTCATAATGTTTCAGTCAATAATTTTCACTGGAAAAAAGAAAAGAGAAATTTTTATAGTGACTGAATTTTAGTTTTAATAAAAATGAAACATGATATGGCAAGGACTTATATAGGTTATTATTGGAGCAATTATACGGTGTATTTGAAAATACTAGAAGCACTGGCGTTACAAATCCCAGATCCCTCTCTAATAATACATGGTCGCTTTAAACTATCGTACTGTTTGTTATTGTTTAAGATTATAAAATCCCAAAAATTGACAGAATGGGATGTCAGTATGTAAAAAATTGTTTGGATTTAATATTATAAGTATACTATGCAGGATGAGAAAGAAAATCTAATGAGTGGCTGAGAGTCAAAATTTTGCTTGTTAGTAATCAGACAACTTTTGCCCTTTGCCGCTAATTATTTATACCTTTACCCATTTGGAGCTTTGTTAACTGTACTTGAAAGAACACGCTCATTACTCTGATTAGTATTAAAAACCTTTCCGTTAATATTTATATTTATTTAATTCTTTTATTTCATAATATAATTATCCGCCTTTTCTTTTTAATTTATAATATGAGTTATTATTCAACAATTTTGGTTATATTATTTTAAACTTTTAATCTTTTGAATTTACCATACCTAGTCTTTAATCTAATGCTAATGAAATATTTTAGATGAACAAAATTGAATTTGAGAAGCATTTATATTCCAAAATTCTAAAGTTTGTCAAATTTGAAGACGATTCTGAAATAATAAAGGAATTGAAGGCAATAGCAAGGTCCGACGTAGCACTGAAAATTAGAGTAAGTATCGACTTAAATAAATTGTCAGTAACTCAAAGGCAAATGCTATTAAATTAGTACAATATTTGATAAATTAATTCAAAATTGTTCAAAATATATAAAAACACAGTTTTTAGTTAATAGGTTTAATTTTTTTATGCCAATTGATAAGTCATATGTGAAAAAATCGTAGAATGTAGTTAAAGATATAATTGACTGTGGAGAAATAAAGAAAATTAAGTAATATATCTAATTAAGTTAGTTCAACAAATCGAAATATGGTTAAAATTATTAAATTGAAAAATGTATTATTAATATTTATACATAATTGACTTTGCTTAATTTCTTAATGAAGTTAAAATGTAGATTAAATAATAATAATAAATGAAGGTACGACATTTATTGAAATAAATTCCTGTGACAAGTTTCGAAGGATTATATTTTCTTTCTTCATATAAATTTGTTTCTATGAATTGGTTTCAATTTGTGCAGCAAGAGAGCAGACAAAGACAAGTGACAGACTTAATTGGAGATGTATAATTTTGGCAATATATTTGCACATTAAAATGGGGGAGGGGGTGAATACAGTATTCGGACATTGTGAAATTACAGAACATTTCATACTTGTTAATAATCACAGTAATTGTCCTTAATACATTAGGCATTCAGACCCACTATATTGTTCCCATCCCCAACCCTATTTCCCAAGTTGGTTTTTAACGTGTGAAACGAAAAATCATACTGAGGTATATTCAATTGGGATTAAGCATGAGAAAAACAGGTTCTAATGTAAGTTCCCTAATAAATTACGTATCATATTAATGAATGTAGACGCTAAAATGATTTGGGAATAGAAACTAGGCAATGAATAAAAAATCTGGGTGGCCCCCTCATTGCAAAAATAACCATTGTTATATGTTATCGAATTTATGTTTTGCAATGATGCGAACCAACAATAATTCATTGCTTGAGTTGAGAAGCAAATGGGGGACAAGAAAGGGATTTGTTAACGTTCTAGGAGAGACCAAGATATAGATGTTTATTAACTCTTTTGGAAAATGGTTTCCATACATGGGTTTTTTAATGCAAGTAATTATTACTCCCTTAAATAAAGTCAAGAATGAAGTATACTTTCCAGAAAATCTAAAAGAAAATTCTTTTTTGCATGTCTCTAATGTTATTTATTTTGTAGAATTTTGTATTGTTAAACGCGTATAAATTTAACAGTATAATTTATAAAACTGTATTGTCAGAAGGTATGTTTATGATTTTATATAAACATGTTAAAACTTGTCATTCTCAATTCAGATGTTTTGAACAGAATTTAAAATAGTAAATTAATTGGTTTTATATGATTTAGAAATTTATCGCGATTTAAAATTGGAATCCAGCAAAATTATTACATCCAACCTTTTTTTCCCACATATATATATATATATATATATATATATATATATATATATATATATATATATATATATATATATATATATATATATATATATATATATATATATATATGACTGAAATTATTTGTAATTTGGAAAGTTTGGAGCTTTGAAAATTTTCAACCGTGAAAAATGTAATAAAGAAGTATATGAGGGACACTTAAAGATAAACAAAGTGTATGCCGAGAAGAACCACGGCAGTGACAGCTAGAAGATTTTCCTCCAGAAAGAGGATGCAGTACGCTCGACACACAATGTGCACAATTCAATCAATGAAAGCAAAGAATTTACGCACAAAGATCAATTGCTTATCCTAATTAAAAGCACACTCTTCTTCTTTAAATTTGTATCTAAATTACTATTAATTGCAATAGTTCTCTCTAAATAAATGCATGTGTATGCTACTGAAATAAATTTAATATTTAAATAATTTCCCCAATTATTTGAGTAAATTTTGTTTTGAAATTGTTTTTTTATTGTTTTTAGAATTTGTTATAAAGTATCATTATGCCCAAATTCCTTTAAAATGCACAGTCACTTGATTCTAGCACAACATATGACTTTAAAAATGTATTACCACTACTCTTGGGGTTAATAATTTGTGCCAGTTTAGTTCTGTTTCTAATATTTCTCCCGATCCGGGAAACAAATCTTTCTATAGTCATGGATTTTCTTTCTTTTTGTGCGACATCTTCTAATAATATTAAATGTATTCATGATATAACAATAGCAATTTCCGAGAAAGAATTAAAAAATTAGATATACTAATATACAATTTAATACCTAAAAAATATTGCACGTGGATTTACAACTAATGCTCAGGAAATAATTATATTGTTTCATTTTTTTAAGATCTATAAGTGTAATAGATCAAAAGTTTTGGAACAATATAAGAAACGAATAATTTAGAAAAAATTAGTTAATTGAAGTCTAATAATTTAATAATATGAAATTTTCAGCAATGAACAAGTTCTAAACCAAACTATTTGCATAAAAGAATCAAAATAGTGCTCTCTCCTATTTGTTTTAAAACTGACGTTAAAAAACTCAGTATTCAGCTAAGGTTGTCAATATTCCCGTCAGTTTAGAGAGGAGATGGACGCTACTGATACAGGAATACAGATAAATTTTACTTGCTTTTACATCTCCCTAAACTTATTATTAGTGGAATTAAAATTCTAGTTCCTATCTGAATTGTTAGATTACTTATGTTACCTATTTGTATCCTCTTAATATGAAAAAAAATATTATTTATTTAGTAAATAAATAACAACTAATTCATTTTGCAGCAATAAAAATGAATGACGAGCAGCGGCTCAGGAGAGATTTTGCTGAATATCGAAGCAGTCTTAAAGAATTTAAATATCAGGTCAATGATTCAGCCAAGGAAGCACTAGGCTGAACGGGTGAGTGTATTCATGATTGATTTTTAGAAAGATCAAGTTTAATTCTCACTGGACATTTCTAGAGTAATGATTAAAAATTGTTTAATTGATGTTTCAATAAAAAATTAATTTTAAAAAACTTGATCCTGTGTTGGATGTTTGTCTTTGAAATCAGACGTAACATGGGATCTGGAGTTTGACCTCGATAATGGCATCAAGTTGCAAAGCCAACGCAGTCAGCCAGTATTGAAAATCAACGTGACCTAAGAACATCCATTTATAGATAGAAGATTATTACTTGATTTTCTAGCGTGCCATTACGATAGAATATTACTTATTCTTCCTAGGTAGACGATATATATATATAAATAAATTGGAGATCGTAACAAAACAATATATTTAAAAAAAATATTTTCATCAGTTGTTAGACAAATTATTACATTTAAAGGCAGAAGAATTATTCACAAAGTGTATAAAAGAAGTTGGGGAACAATTAAAAAAATATGATCAATTTTTCTGTTATCAAAGGTAAAAACCTAAAATATTAAAATGAAATGAATTTAGTTTTTGAACTTTTGTAGCATTGTTCATGTTTTCCGTTTATTTAAGGTACCAAAGTAGAAGTTAATACTTCGTTGGCTTATCCCTAGCCTCAAATCTTAAGATTGCCCGTTAAATTTAATTATAAATAAAAATTTAATATAGTTATTTAATTATATATAATTAAAAATTATACTAAATTTTAGTAAATAATTACTAAAAGTTTAATTCTTTCTCTCAACTTTACTTTTTAAAACAGTAAAAACTTTAACGTAAAGAACAGGGTGTTGAGGAGGGAAAAGCCCCTTTAATACACGGAGTAATTTCTGTGCCTTCATCTAGTCTGTTCCTTTATGCCAAATAAAAACAATGAGAAAACAAAGTCCTCCATCTTGTCGGAAATCAATGGGATTAAAGGTACAAAGCAATTGACAAAGATAAAGGAGGCAATATACTCACAAATACCAGTCTTCACTAATTAGGACCAAAGATTAAAATATTTGAAAAATCGGTATAGATTATTTTACCAAATTCCTGGTACAATATTATAATAACAATATCTCTGGTGTTTTTCATTTCACTAGCAATAAAAGTACTGCTAACACTGAACTATGAAAAGCTCTTAAAACTACGAAAAACAAACGTCAAACATGAGATAATTGACTCGCAAGAGATGCATCAATTAAACCCAACTACTTTCGATGATAAAGAGTTAAGAGGTTGTCTTTTGTA
This sequence comes from Artemia franciscana, assembly GCF_032884065.1. Taxonomy (NCBI): domain Eukaryota; kingdom Metazoa; phylum Arthropoda; class Branchiopoda; order Anostraca; family Artemiidae; genus Artemia; species Artemia franciscana. The sequence continues at coordinate 12,696 of NW_027063557.1, read as the reverse complement.
TATGTCAATATCTAGTCCCTATTGTAAAAGAAAAAAATATTGTTAATGTATGGTTGATTTTAGGAAGTCTAGACTTCCCATTTTAGACTCCCAAATTTTAATTTATTCGAGAATTTTAAAAAATGTGAAATAATTAATAGGAATTTTGAAAATTCGTATTCCAATAGTTTAGATTCTATTTGCATTGTCTTCTTTAAGATTAATCACAAAATTATTCTTAATGCCATGGCATTAAGTATATACACATCGTATATACAAAATATTTAATGAATAAATTCATTTAAATTTTGTATTATGAGCGATAGAGTTATAATAAAAATGCCTAGTTTGCTGAAGGCCATGTATGACTATGACATGTCTATGACCTATGCCATTATTTATTTACTAAGAGCGGTACTCATATGGGTGGTGCATAATTCCTTGTGCTTAAAAATGCCTTTCAGGTTATGTCCCTATAAACATTCTATGACCGCTATTTCGACAAAAACGCTTGAGCCTAGAAACGTTTCAACTTTAAATCCAAACTTCATCCCTGCTGCCATCCAGTTGAAACCAAATAGATGGTTTAATAAGAACATCAACTAAAGGAGTAGGCAAAGTAACTTTACAGAAGTTGTTTAGTAAAGATGATGTTACTGGTGATTTCGCTTTTGTATTAAGAATATAGATTTAAATATCTTGAATCAATTGGAAAGATAGTTGAATTAAAATTAATTTCAATAAAAATAAGTACATCTTAAGAAAAAAAACTATTGAAACTAAGCATTCAAGATTTAAACCAGTAATCAAGTGTATTATATTAGTGGAAAGTGTAGGAGTAAAATCTTTATGGCTTTAAATTATTTAATTAATATTACCATAATTATCATGGTTCTAGCTATAAGAATCAAAATAATAAACACAAAGGAAGTCTAGAGTTATCTAAACAGTTGTAGGTGAAGTATTTAATGGCAAAAGCCCATTATAAGACCAAAAGATGACAACAGACGTTCGTAGTAACGAATTAAAAGATTTTCTAGCTAGAAAAAATACGTTGAAAAATTGGATGTCTTTTCTGACAAAGAATACAAAGTCTTCTGGCAATGGTCATTTATGCATCTTGTTCAGGGTAAAAAATTATGTAAATTTAATATTATAAGCATACTATGGACGATGAAAAAGAAAATCTAATGAGTGACTGAGAGTCAAAATTATCCTTTGTAAATAATCAGATAGCTTCTGCTCCTCCCCGTTAATTACTTATCCCGGTACCCATTAGGAGCTAACTGAACTACTTGAAAGTTTATGCTCATTGCTCTGATTAGTATTAAAAACATTTCCGTTAATATTTATATTTATTTAAAGCTATTATTTCATAATATAATTATCCGACTGTTCTTTTTAATATATGATATGAGTTATTATTCACGAATTTCGGTTGCCTTATTTTAAACTTTAAATCTTTTGATTTTACCATACCTACTGTTTAATCTATGCTAATGATATATTTTAGATGAACAAAATCGAATTTGAGAAGCATTTACATACCAAAGTTCTATAGTTTGTCAAATTTGAAAACGATTCTGAAATAATAAAGGAATTGGAGGCAATTGCAAGGACCGACATAACAATGAAAATTAGAGTAAGTATCTACTTAAATAAATTGTCAGTAATTCAGTCTTATTATTGTTATTAAATCAGTGCTATTGAATTAGAACAATATTTAATAAATTAATTCAAAATAGTTCAAAATATATAAAAATACAATTTATAATAAATAGATTTTTTATATACCAATTGATACATAATTAGTCAAATGTGAAAAAATCATAGAATATAGCTAGAGATATAATTGACTATAGAGAAAAAAAGAGAATTAAGCAATAAATCTAATTAAGTTAGTTGAATAAATTGACATATGGTTAAAATGTGTATTTGTATTATTAGTATTTATATTTAATTGACTTTGCATAGTTTGTTAATGAAGTTAAAATGTAGATTAAATACTGGTAATAAATGAAGGTGCGACATTTATTCAAATAAATTCCTGTGGCAAGTTTTGAGGACTTACATTTTCTTTCTTTATATAAATTTACTTCTATGAATTAGTTTCTATTTGTCTAGCGAGAGAGCAGACAAAGAGAAGTGACAGAGTTAATTGAAGATATATAATTTTGGCTATATTTTTGCAAATTAGAGTGAGGAGAGGGGGAGGATTGAATACAGTATTCGGACAGTGTGAAGTTACAGAAAAATTCATACTTATTAATATGCACAGTAATTGTACTTAAAACATTAGGCATTCCGACCCATAATATTTTCCCCACCCCCAACCCTATTTCCCAAATTTGTTTTTAAAGTGTAAAACGAAAAATCTTACTGAGGTATATTCAATTGGGATCGAGCATGGGAAAAACAGGTTCTAATATAAGCTCCCTAATAAATTACGTATCATTTTATTGAATATAGTCGCTAAATATAGACGAATCTGTAAACTTCTGAAATAAATTTAATATTTAAATAATTTCCCCATTTATTTGAGGACATTTTGTTTAAAAATAGTTTTTTTTTAATTGTTTTTAGAATTTGTTATAAGGTATCATTATGCCCAAATTCCTTTTATAATGCACACTCACTTGATTCTAGCACAACATATGACTTTAAAAATGTATTACCACTACTCTTGGGGTTAATAATTTGTGCCAGTTTAGTTCTGTTTCTAATATTTCTCCCGACCTGAGAAACAAATCTTTCTATAGACATGGATTTTCTTTTTGTATGACATCATCTAATAATATTAAATGTATTCATGATATAATTATAGAAGTTTCCGAGATGGAGTTAAAAAATTATACATACTAATATATAATTTAATAACTAAAAAATAATGTACGTGGATTTACAACTAATGCTCAAGAATAATTATATTGTTTCAATTTTTTTACGATCTCTAGGCGTAATAGATCGAAATTTTGGAACAATATTAGAAACGAATAATTTAGAAAAAATTAGTGAATTGAAGTTTAATAATTTAATAATATGAAACTTTTAGCAATGAAAGAGTTCTAAACCAAACTATGAGCCTAGAAGAATCATAATAGTGCTCTCTCCTATTTGCTTTAAAACTGACCTCAGTATTCAGCTATGGTTGCCATTATTTCCTTCAGTTTAGAGAGGGGATGGACGCTAATGATACAGGACAAATAGATAAATTTTATTTACTTTTAAACCTCCCTAAATTTATTATTAGTGGAATTAAAATTCTAGTTCCTATATAAATTGTTAGATTACTTATGTTACTTATTTAAATCCTCTTAATGTGAAAAAAATTAATTCATTTAGTACATATATAACAACTTAGTTCATTTTGCAGTAGTAAAAATGAATGATGAGGAGTGGCTCAAGAGAGGTTTTGCTGAATATCGAAGCAGTCTTAAGGAAATTAAATATCCGATCGATGATTCAGCTGAAAAAGCACAAGGCTGAATGGGTGAGTGCATTCATGATTGATTTTAAAAATTATTTAATAAATTTGAATTCAATTCTCACTGGACATTTCTAGAGTAATGATTATTAAAAAGTGTTTAATTGATGTTTTAATAGAAAATGAATAATAAAAAACTTGATCCTATGCTGGAGGTTCGTCTTTGAAATCAGACGTAATTCGGGAGCTCGAGCTCGACCTCGATAATGGCATCAAATTGCAAAGCCAGTATTGAAAATCAACATGACCTAAAAACATTCACAGGAAGAATAATTGTCAATTAGTTACATATTTGTAATAAAGAAGTTACTTGAGAGTTAAAAATATATAGCTAAAAATATTTAAAGCTCGTTATTTGAAAATCCAGCTAAGAGAATGAAACGGATATAATACAGATTTGTTGAAAAAGTATCTAACTAAAAAAAATAGTTCAAATATAATTTATCAAGTTCTTCAACATTTCTAAGCTACAATAGGTACGTCAATAGCTATTTATTGTTTCTCCTTAGGAGTACTGAACAACATAATTAATTCCAAAGTTACAGAATAATTTATTCGTTAAAGTCAACGAAATTGGTTAATTTTGATTAAGTTATATTATAACTAAAGTAAGAAATGACATACGCAGTATTCATATTGTAATATTTTATACTTAAAATTGTAAATATTCTACTCTTGGAAAGAAATATTACAAAATGCATCAAAAGCAATGTCTAGGTATATTGCTGCATTAATAATTTTATTCTCTGATTATTGTGCTATTCAAATCTAATAAAGGTACATATTTCAGTTTGAATATATGTGTTATTTATGTTGGTATAATTATTTAAATTAGATTTGTAGAATTAAATTAAAATATGAAAAGAATAATGATGCAAAAATGAGATAAACCTTTAAAAATTAACTTTGCCATTCAATTTATTACTTTTCCAATTTCCTGTAGTAAAAGTCTTTATATTTCGCCAACATTTTATTTGGAAATTATATAGAGGAAGATTTTTGTAAGCAATGAATTGACCGATATTAAGAATTAAGAAGCTAATTATTTAAAGTTGAAATTTAAAAAAAATTGTTCATACAGTTTGTTTTGAGAATGAATAGTTAGTTGTTATTCCCAAACTAACAATGATGACATTATGCAATTTTTGCGGCTTTTTAATTTGAGCGAATTTTGTGAGACTCGTTAATACGGAACATATAGCTGAATGCTTACCGTAGTTGAAATGAGTTTTTCAAATTTTGAGAAATATATATATGATTTTCGGTAATTGCTTGATTAACATTTTGCTCATGATATAGGTGAAAATGATATTAAAAAGGAATAGAGATATACTGTGGGATTGTTTGAATTAATTGTTCATTACTGTTACAGAATATTTATAAAAAAGCAGGAAAATGTATTTTGTATGTAATTTATTTTTAAATCCTATTGAATTATATTTATTCAACATTCAATGTAATTATACATTCAATTCAATTTAAAGAACAAATTTTGGAAATTTTTGTTCGAAAAATCTCAATATTAAATGTTAGAAAAATCTTTGGGTAACCAATTTTGAAGAACTGGTAAATTACATAAACTAAAATGTTCCCCCTGAGTTGGTCTTATTGTTCCGAAATATTAATTTCTAGGGTTCTGTATTTAATTAATTCTTTTATATATTAAACATGTGAAAAGACAAAGAGCGTAAATTCAATATTGCTAATTTTAGTCTCGTCTAATTTACGAGACTATCAACTTTCAGCTACTGAGTATATGCATCAACTTTGAGCTACTGAGGCTCAATATATGTTCTTTTTCTAGATAATCTATCTGCTGAAACATCCTGAGCTACTCCAAGATAACAGTGAAGAAGAAAACTTCAAAATTAAAGAAAATTTGTTTTTATCTTCGAATAAATTTAACAATTAAGAGAAGACAAAAAGATTAAAAAAAAAACATACTAATATTATTGTTTAAATAATAAGAAAACTGTTATATATATTTTGACAAGACTTATAGGTAGAAGATTATTACTTGATTTTTAAGCGTGCCATTACGATAGAATATTACTTATTCTTTCTAGGTAGACGATATATCTAAAACAAAATAACATATAACAAAATAATATATTTAAAAAAAAATTTCATCAGTTGTTAGACAAATTATTATATTGAGAGGAAGATAAATTATTCAAAAAGTGTATAAACGAAGTTGGGGACAAGGAACAATTAAAAAACATAATAAATTTTTCTGTTATCAAAAGGAAAAACCTAAAATTTTTTAATTAAATGAATTCAGTTTATGAACTGTTGTAGCATTGTTCATGTTTTCTGTTTATTTAAGATAAGAAAGTAGAAGTTAATACTTCGTTGGCTTATCCCTGGCCTCAAATCTTACGTTTGCACGTACAATTTTCGAACTTATATTTCAATTATATATGTATATAGTTATTTAATTAAGTATAAAAAATGATACTAAATTATAGTAAATTAATACTAAAAGTTTGATTCTTTATTTCAACTTTGCTTTTTAAAAGTAAAAAATTTTAGCGTAAAGAGCAGGGTGTTGAGGAGGGAAAAGCTCCTTTAATATACGGAGTAATTTCTGTTCCTCCATCTAGTCTATTCCTGCATCAAAAATATAAACAGTGAGAAAACAAAGTCCTCCATGTAGCTGGAAATCGAGAAGATTAAAGTTACAAAGCAATTGACAAAGATAAAGTAGACATTAGACTCACACATACCAGTCTTCATTATTGAGGACCAAACATTAAAATATATGAAAAGTCAGTATGGATTATTTTACCGAATTCTTGATACAATATTATAACAACAATATTTCTGGTGTTTCTCATTTCACTAGCAATAAAAGCACTGCTAATGCTGAACTATGAAAAGCTCTTAAAAATACGAAAAACCAACGCCAAACATAAGATAATTAACGCACGAGAGAAGCATCAATTCAACCTCAATGCTTCCAACGATATCTGAGATATAAAAACTTGGAGGATATCGCAGTACAAAAGAGTTATGAGGTAGTCTTTTGTATATACCAATATCCAGTCCTATTGTAACAAAATTTTAATGTATAGTTGAGGAGCTATGACGCAATCAATTATGCTTTATCATTTGTTTTTGGCGTAGCCGTAGATCCGTAATATAAAATAAGTGGCAGAAATATACATGTAAAATCAGCTCTCTAATATTTACCAAATAGTTAGCTATATTGCAGAACAGTGTTCTTGTATTCACCACCACAACGCTATAATTAGTAGTAAACTAATAATCCTTGAAATATTGCTGATTGCGTATTATTTTCTAATTTTGTCATAAAGATTTTACCTATTTTATGAGCTATTTTACTTATTGAGAATATGATTGTGCCAAGAACTTTTTATTAAAGAAAACGGGCATACTCTGGCAACCGACCACCCATTTTGGTCAAAAATCAAATAACGAGTAATATCTTCTGTCATTCTTTATCAACCTGCGAAGAAAGTCTAACAATCACACAACTGATATTTCTCTTGGCACAAAGACCAACGAAGACAATAATCGTCTACCTCGATAATCCCAATCATAAAGAAGAATATTCCAACTATGATTACTTCAATGAGTACCTTCAATCCACATTTTTAATGCAAAGACAGGAAGACCAAGTCGACCTAAGAAGACAAAGTATACAGCTAAAAAATATACACAAACTGATATCAAACTAATATTGGGTTACAAATGAAGCCGTAACTCAAAGAAACAAGATATCTACTACATATACGAAACTCTACATCCAAAGACAACATTTGCAACCCAAGCCATTAAGAAACCCAAAATATCAACATCATCGGCAACTAAGAATATGAGATAATTTTCGACATTATCTGCGTTGTCATAACTTGTGAATCGAAATATCCAATTAAGGTTTTGATAACTTTCTGAATCAAACAGCTTTTCAAAGCAAAAAACTGAAGTAACTCTTTAGATAATTTAAAGATTTTTTAAGAAACATTACAAACTTTAACAAGTCTAGTGAGCACTTTACACATTGAAATAGTATGAGGTGAAAGGGGAAGGTGAAGAAGTAAAAACATTTTAATAAGGACGAACATTATTTGACCAAATCTAAACGTGAAATGGACAGAAAACAAAAAACTATGGCTTGGATGTGAAATAAAGAGACATGACAAAAAAGGTGAAGAATTATAAAAAAACAGTGCTGGTAGTGATTTGCAAAATATTATAAAACTAACTTAGCGAAGAATTATAACAAATATGTGCCAGTAGTGCTTGGCAGAATATTATAAAACAGCCTTTTTTTTTATAAATTAATTAATAAAAAAAATGTTTTTTAACATAATCTTATGCTTTAATATTTTTGAATACTTTGAATCAATTGGAAAGATAGTTGAATTAAAATCAATTTCAATAAAAACAAGTACGTCTTGAGAAAAAAAACTATTGAAACTACGTATTCAAAGTGTAAACCAGTAGTTTTATTTAAGTGTATTATATTTATGTCAGAAGTAGGAGTATAGGGTTTATGGCGTTAAATCATTTGATTAATATTACCTTAATTATCATGGTTCTAGTTGTAAAAAATAAAAATAATAAAGACAAAAGAATGTAGTACTAGATGTATATGAATAACCATTCCGCGGTGAAAGAAACATAAAGATGAATTTAAAACATTAATAAAAAATATCAAAGTTAGATAAAAATAATTTCAAGATAAAACTATTATAAAAATGGGAAATTACTCTGATGAGGACATCATTCTAAGACGGGAAGGAGGATTTGTGACATACAGTCCTAAAATTCCCACTATAAAATCCAAGGTTGTCAAAATTGTCATTTTGTAACCCAATTTCGAAATAGTGAAAAAAACATTCTTTCTTGAAGAATTCAATACAATAATCAACAAGTATGATAAGATAAACTAACCTTCCTAGAGTCAACCAACTTTTTGTGACTTAAGTCGTGACTTGCATAAATTTAAATGCATTCCATTAGAAATTAATATCTTATCAAGATGAAAAGAACATAAATTTAAAATGCACTCCATAAGAAAATGACATCTCCATAAAAAAGTCATGACCTAAAGCGAATGTTAATTGCATAAATATAAGGACATTTCAATATATGTCTTATCAATTCCATAAAAGGAGCACATCTTATCAAGATGAAAATGTCCGTGATATTGTGGAGTCGTAATATCCTTATTTAGAGGGAAGTCAAACAATGCGAAATTTCAGAATATATACGTGCTACAGAAGGCTTTAGGGACTTAATCAAGTTTTAGTTTTGAGAGACTCAAGTTTCAGCTTTTGCGGGATTTTGAAGCAGGATAGAATTATCTCTAAACCTGAGTTTATGATTGTCTGAATACTCAATCTATTGAACTGCATTTATCAGGAAATTTTATGTTTGTACAGAAATACAGTTATTCTTTGTGTATCGTCTTTGCTTAATGAACACATACACCAGATATTATTCTCGCAACCTTCAGAACAGTTCAGTAGGGAATCTATCCAATAAAAGTAACACAATAAGACCCATCCCCCTCTATATGCTTTTCTTGTTGAAAATATTGGATAATATCAAGTGTATCACTACCTTGATTTTCACTCACTTAACCCAAGCGATATATACTTCCCAAAAAATAAACCCCCTTTAATATTGAAATTCCACATAAATAACTCCCCCCCCCCGTAATATACCATCTAAGATGTAACAGAGGTTGGTTGTATAGTCACAAATCCATTGATTGTAAAGGAGTAACTCATTGTCCATATTGTACTGGGAAATATATACATTTGTCATGCACGACGTTTAGCCATTCTGCCACCCGTGACAATCATAACGACATACCTGTACCACCAATTCCCTGTGAGACACAAATATTTGCCTTACCGACTATTCCCTGAATAATAAATTTTTCCAACTATGTTCCTGATAAAAGGTTTTACAGTACAGAAATATTGATTAACGGTGATATAAAGCTAATAGATATCATAACATTTTTAGTAATGAGTTAGTTACAGTGAGTCTGTACATAGAGGGTAGCACAATCACAGTTCTCTTCTTATTGCCTTCCATAGGCCAGTTTCCTAGCTTGTCAGTTAATGATGGTATTTCAAAAAGAAGTCTACAGTTGTCAATAGTTCTTTGATACTTTAAACATCTGTGAAAAATACGTCTTACTATGTTGTAGGTGAAGAATTTAATGCTAGAAGCCCATTATAAGACCAAAAGACGACTGCTGGCTCTTTCTGCCTATCGAAAATAACATCGAAGTGGGTTCAATTATGTTAGCATTCAAAAGCATTGACCCGGACAATGAAGTGATTTTGGAATATGGATCAGGTGTTTTTAAAAGTGACAGACCTTCATACTGTCTTTCAACAGAAGCTGAAGACGGGGAGTATATACAGTCCAGTAATCCGGCTTCTGGACCGGTTTGTTCTGATATTAAATTATAAGAATATATGAAAAAAGTATCAATTTATAAAAAGTCTTATAAGATTGTTATTAAGGAGAAGATATTATGTTAATCTACAAACTTTAGAAGTAGATAAATAGAGGATTTTAATTTACATGGAATTTTAAACCCGTGGGATGCAAAACATACCCTTCCAAGTAATTTGAATTATAAGAATAATCCAATCATAACATATAAGTTCTAAAGACGATTGGGCTAATAATTTTGACTACAATTTAACAAGGATAGTAATTGGAAGCCCATATGTAATTGTTAGTAGTTTTCATCATTAGTAAATCAAACTTCTGAACACATGAAAACGAGATATTTAGCAATAATAAAGCAACTCTATAATAGTAACCTTAATTTTAAACTGAAAAATACGACTAAATTAGCAGAATTATGCCGTGCAGAGATTAGGAAATCAATAGGAGCCTCAGACTTAAACAGAGTTTTGAAAGAATTTCCTCTACCTTACAGCCTCAAAAAAATACTTCCTAATATCCATGATATCCATAATATCCACGAATTCCTAGCAGACATAGTCGAAATCAAATTTGAAACAGCAATAGAAACCCAAAGCTACCCCTGAACATACAATCCAAACTATTATAGGCAAAAAAAAATCATTCAGAGCCATTCAAAAAGCAATTCATATACGTATATCCATAACTCCAGCGTGACGGGTTCACTTGATTTCATTCTCTGCTCGAACCGTGTGACTGCGAATAGCTCAGGCGATGCTGACTGTAGCATATCAAATACGTATCATTTACCAATCTCCAACTATTTTGTCATTGATAGTGGTCTTTTCAAAAAATGATGAAAAGAAAAGAGTGGGAATTCGGATGTGACTGGAAGAAAATAAATACTGTTATATCTAAATCAGAGCATGATGCCACACTTGACCAAATTAAGATACATTTCCAACTTGTGCAACAATACTCAGAAATGACCAAGTCTTAGAAAAAATTACAATCAATAAAATCACACATGCAATGTGTTGTGCTGAGCTTTGTGCCGTTCCTGTAGGTAAAGTTTTTGTCCGGGTTCAGAAATACCTGGCTCGTCAATAGATCCAGCTTTTCAGGAAGTTTGCAAATCTTCAAAGTTTTGCCACCAGATATGGAATGATTGCGATCAGCCAAAATCTGTTGCCGGTAATGACATATGATTATATACCAAACGCGGTTTTGCTAAGTGTGTTAAGAGTGACTGGATCAACTATTTCACCAGTGGCTTTACTCCACCTGATTCAGTGCTAGAAACCCACTATGAATCACTACTAGTGGATAGTCTAGTTGATACTACATTCTTGTTCCAAAAAAATGATTCTGGTTCCAAAAAAAGATAAAGATGGCCGGCCATTGTGTTCCTATAGACGTATAACAGTTTCTTCTGTTCTACATAAATTACTGGAGTTGTTAGTGATTAATGACGTAAATAAGGCTTGTTCAAGTCCGGAAAATCAGTTAGATTTAAAGAAAAGTAGTTTCTCGTCCTTTCAGCTCATAATGTGCTTTGAAGTCTAGTGTGTATTCCCATTTACTGTGTGGTAAGCAGCAGCGAGGTCTCAATCGTTCAGTTGTGCAGTTATTTAATACTTGCTTTTCAATTACACTTATTATAATATAATTATTATTGATCACCGTTGGCAGTGCTTACTGGTTTATTGCGTACTACTAAGAGGAAAACTTCGCCAAGTTTGTGATGGCTGTCATAGGCGTTGTTTTGTATTTGATTCTTTATCAAGTTGAAACGGCAGTGGAAGTCAAGGATAAAGGGTAGTTTCAAAATTAATAGCCTAATGAGGTGTCTACAAGCACAGTGAAATACGATATTTGCCCATGTGCTTATTGATTTGGTTTTGGTGTCCTTACAGTTCAGGGACTGCTGGTTTCATTAGCCATATCCTCATCACGAAGCCTTCCAGAAACTGTAAGCTCTGAAGTTTAATTTATGTTTATTGTTTTATTAATGAAAAATTAACAAATGAAGACATTACAAAGATTATAAATAAGGCCAAAAGCAGATCTGAAACCAAACTGTTTAATGTGCTTCAAACTGTTGATTACGAAAACAAATCAAGCGGACCCAGGTCAAGTCTAACGTAAATATTACTCAAGATACATCAGAAACCATGCCACCTGAAATTCACCCTACTCAAATCGAATCAAATATTGTAAAACGGAGGAATAAAATACCAGAAATAAGGAAAAGGTACCGAAGACATTAAAAAAAACAAATTCTACTAATTATGTAAGTATACCAATTCACAAATCTAAATGCCAATATTTCTATAAAAAAAACACAATAACGGATGTAAAGAAAAATAACACAATATCCCCACATCTCAATGTTACCATCAACAATAATATAGGAACAACCACTAGCAAGGCATCAGCATCTTCGGAAAAATGTATAGCAAAGAAATATTCAACCACACCTATCTGCAGGGAATTCTGCCCTCTAAACGAAGAAGACTCTACAGCCAAAACTAAATGTACCGCCTCAATAGATTTAGAAGATATCATCCCTACGACTAAACCCGATGTTTACCCTCAGTCGATGGAAATGGATACTTCAATTTCAGATACTACAACAAAACCATTCCTGATATGCTAAAACCAAATGAAGATCACATCAAGTACTTAATTACAATAAGACAACCAACAAAATCCACTAGATGGGTAAGGAAACCCTCAAGAACGATAGGAAGAAAACGATTCAGTGTGAAAGTCACTATCGTTGATACTGACTATGGTAAAGCAGAATG